>NC_047661.1:18463603-18658603 GCF_011762505.2 Arvicanthis niloticus
AGACCTGAGTTAAATAGGGAGGGAGAAGGGGGGGACAGTCTGGGGAAGAATGCTTAATTGGCTATGCCCTCTGGCCTTCAGGCATCTCATTAGTATGCAAATCTCTTGAGGCTGAGGCTTGTAGTCATGCCCTCTACCTGTGCTGGGTAAAGCAATCTTCTCTTAGGGAGGGGCTGTATTGCCCTACATGACTGAAAATCATGGGTCAATGGTGTATCAGGAGCCTGGGGTCTGGGGCGTGGCCTAACACCTGCCATTTTCCCACTAGGGTCCAGGGTTCGAGGCCTGTGCCCAGCTAGGATCCAAGCTATCCTTTCACAGCCCCACAATAGTCACTAGGTGGCTGGGATCCTGTTGCCCAGGAGAGAAGCTAACTCTGATGGCCACTTGCTGCTCACAGAAGGCTAAGTAGCCTTTTGTGTAACTTGGCAAATTGTCTGCCATTTATTTCCTAAGCAGTGGTTGGGGCTCTGATCTGCTCAGGACTGACTGCCTTGCTTCTGAAGCAAAGTCCCCCATCTTTCTGCTGGACCCTCTATGGACAAGTTAACAAAACAAATATTAAAATTCAGATGCATGGTAAGAAATAAATGATGGGGCTTATTTCCCAAACTTATTTATTTATATACTAGCAAGTAAGTTGAAAGCTTGGGGGTTGGAAGAATAACAATTGTTAAAATGTCCATGTCACACAAAGAAGTCTACCAATTCAAGGCAACTTCTTAAAGTCCAACGGTAATCCACATGTCAGTATTTTTAAAACACTAAATTGTACTGTATGAGAAAAAAAACATGTCCTAGTTTACTTTTGGTTGCTGTGGTAAAACACTGTACAAAAGTAGTTTGGAGGAGGGAAGGGTTAATTACATCTTACAGGTTAGAGTTCACCATCAATGGAAGCTAGGGCAGGAAATCAAAGCAAGAACCTGCAGTTGGGAACTGAAGCAGAGGTCACAAGTAACACTCCTTTCTGGCTTTCATAGTTTGCTTTCTTATACAACCCAGGACCACTTGCCAAGGATGGCTCTACCCACAGTGGGCTGGATCCTCCACATCAAACATCAATCTAAAAAATGTTCTATGTGCTTGCCTACAAGTCAATCTGATGGAGGCAATTCCTCAGTTGAGGGTTCCTCTTCTCAGATGATCAGCTTTGGAAACATAAGGAATACCAAGGAGTGACTAGCCCCATTGAAATAAGCCAAAGACATTGGGGAGGTATTTCCTGGAAGAACAAACAAAAATCACCAACAGTCTTATGAAAAGTAGTATCCTCAAGTAAGCAGAAAGAAAATGAAAATAAAAACCACTGTCGGCATCGCCTCACGTGAGTTGGACTGTTGCCAGAAAGACTAAAATGATGTTGTCAAAAATGGAGGGTCAAGTAGACTCTTACACAGTATTGGTGGGAATGTAGAGTCATATTATTGTGGAAACAGTACAGAGTGACCTCAGAAAATCAAAACTAAACATATTGGATGATGCCAAGGAAAGGAGACCATTATGCCAAGATGCCTTTGCACTCACATGTCAGTGTGGTGTTGGGCACACAGGAGAAGAAATGAGAGAGGCTGTCTATCAGCTGGTGACTTAACATGTGTGCACTGTGGAAACCTGAAGTTTTCAAGAAGAAGGAAGTGTCATTTGTGACTTGCAGGAAATGGAGGACATTATAGGAAGTGTAATAAGCCAGCACAGATTGTTAGGCAGGTATCAGATTCAAACTAAGATGTGCTGTCTAAACCAGCTGACCTCTCAGAAGGATGGAGGGTGGTAGTGGTGGCCACAACCAGGGCTGGGGGAAGCAGTGATACATTCTTGGTCAAAGGTTACTAAACTTTATCCAGGAATCTAGGGTAGAACTTAGTGACTATCACTAACAATGTATTGTGTCCTTGAGAAGCCCTGCAGTAATTTTAGGTTTCTTTCTGAAAAACCTCAAGGATGTGAATGCATGTAAATACAGGAATTAGACTGAGCCAACTTGCTCTGCATATGTATTTCAAAACATTATATTATATGTGATACATGTAACTTTTGTTTGTCAAATAAGACACAGTGATAAAGGGATACATTTGGTATTTGGTAGAAGGTTACATTATTTGTAGTGAATGGCCCAAAAGTGGTTTTAGCAACAAAGGAAGCATTAAGACTGTTGTCTGAGGCAATGTTTTATCAGCAGGCACTTTGCACTGGTGAAACAGAATCTGTTTTGCTGGTAAGTTTGACCTAACAGGATTCTATTAACATCCCCAGTCTCTCTCTTCATTAATGTTTCAGGACCCAGCTGTGATATGAATCACGCACTGCAAAGGGCACTGCATATCAGGATTCCAGGCTTACAGGTCAGCTTCTCTTTCCCACTTAACACAGCAAGCACAGATAGAGTCTTACTGCGCAAATGACATTTTATTCGGATGGTAGAATTACTATTTAGGGATCTTCTATTTCTTACACCATTTGAAAAGCTTTAGGTTATTACTAAGATAAGTGTTATCTAACTTACCATTTTTAATGTTTTTGGCTCAAGGAAGTATAAGTTAAATGTTATGGAATATAAATAGCAGTTGATATGCAATTGAAAATTTTGATACTTTTCCATTCTTTAGTGCTGTGCTGAAACATGCTGGTTAAGAACTGAGCATAGGGGCCTGAGAGATGGGTCAGTGGTTAAGCGTACTCGTTCTTTCAATTCCCAGCACATACCTGATGGCTCACAATGACCTGTAACTCCAGATCCAGAGCATCTGATGCCCTCTTCTGACTTTCTTTGGTACTAGGCAAACAGGTGACACACGTACATACACACAGGCAAAACACTTATACACATAAAATTTTAAAAAAGGAACAGACAGAACTGAGCACGTATAGATGATAAATCAGCCATCCTTGAAACCCAGAAATTAAACATATCTAATTTTATCAGAGGAAAAACCTGTGACGTAGAAAAATAGAGCAGTGCTTGTTGGTTCTTGATATCGTTTGGCAGTTTGATACAAGGCCTGGTAAACAGAACAATTATACCTGTCAGTTTGAGTGGCAGCCATTTTAGCATAGTAGCTGGTATAAGAGTCATCCTCAAACATGAGCGAGCACTGAAATACCCACAAGGTCTTTTACAATTTAAAAATTATGTGACAGTGCTACCTCAGGGTCTCTGTAAGTCTCAGGGTCTCGGTAAGTCTGGTGAGGAGCCTCACATCTGCCTCTCCACAAGTCCTCAGGTACTGCTGAGATGCTGGCTCAGTACCTCAAAGGAAGATCCGGCATCCACATGTGCATTATGCATAAGGGGATAAATCTCAAGTTCATAAGCACGTACTAAGTATGCATGGCATTTACTGTCAACTTGTCACAACTTGGAATCAGCTGTTGTCTTAGTTACTCTTCTCTTTCTGTGTTATAAAATACCATGACTAAAAATCACTTGAGGAGGAAAGAGTCTATTATATAATAAATAGAAACTCTTGTGTCACACTCCTGTCATTGATGGAAGTCAGGTCAAGAACTCAAAGCAGGGATGTGGAAGCAGGAGCTGAAGCAGAAGCCAAGGAAGAATGCTGCTTACTGGCTTGCTCTCCCATGCTCACTCAGCTTGCTTTCTTACACAAGTTAAAACCACCTGCCCAAGGGTGTCACAGCTCACCGTGGGCTGCCTGCTCCCATGCCAATCAATAATCACGACATTGTTATACAGATTTGCCTTGAGATATTATGACCAAGCATTTTCTCAACTGCAGTTTCACAGATAATTCTAGCTTATGTTAACTTGAAAATAAAAAAGGGTCCAACCAGGACACTTAGGAAGGAGAGTCTTACTGAGGACTTAACGATATCAGGTTGGTCTATGGGCTTGTCTCTGGGGATTTATTTTGATTATATTAAATGATATAGAAAGACCCAGACAATTATAGCAACATTATTCATTGCCTAAGTAGGGGTCCCAGGACAGCATGAGAGGAGAGAGCTAGCTGTCTGCAGGCCTGCAGGTAAGGCAAGATGCATTCACTCCATCCCTTCTAGTCTAGTCTGTGGATACACTGTGACGAGCTGCACTACAGTCCTGTTCTGATTTCCCTCAAGGATAGACCAAAACTGGGAATTGTAAGTCAAGCGAATCTTTCTCCATGAAGTTGCTTGTTGTGGGGTATTTTATTACAGCAGCAGAAATAAAATTAGAACACTGTTAAAATAAAGACGAGAGTAAGTGTGCTCACTTTAGAAAAAGAACAATGCAATGACTGCTCGACCTTGGGTGCTTTGTGACCTGATTGTTAAGGCAGTCTCTGAAGTCAGGCTGCTTAAGGCCAATTCCTAGTTTATTGCCACCCAGACACCTTGAGCAAAGTATTGGATTTCCAGAGTCTCCTTTGCAGAGTCTATATTAACTCACAGAGTCCCTGTAAGAATTATTGAGTCGTAGTATTCGCATAAATACAAATACATACTACATAGCACCTGTTCTGCTAAACCTTGCTTCTGTTACCATTTGGTTAATGCTTTCATTAACTGTTTTGTGTTTGCAGCACACTGCTGTGGTAGTTGATGCAGACAGCTTGGAGTCTCAGTCTGTTTAAATACGAGTCTCACTGAAACGATCAAGGTTTTTTTTTTTTTTTTTTTTTTTTTTTTTTCTTAGCCAGCAGACATTTGTCATGTGGGGTGCACACACAAAGGCTAACCCTCTTGTGCAAGGGAAAATTCCCTTTCTTAGAGTGTGGTAGTACATGGCAGCACTGTATTCATTCTGCTATGAAGTCCTGGGCTGAACATCAGGAAAAGGCCGAGTTTGAAAAGAGGTGGCCAGCATATTCTCAGACACACCTAGAAACTACTACTGAAACCACTTAAAAATGATCCAGAAGGAAAGTACACATGGTTTGGTTTAATTGTTCACAAGATCCTAAGTCTGTTGTTAAATCTGTGTTTCCCCCCTTGTTAGGGTCTCCTATTTAGTCATGTGACAAGGATTGCTGAGTATTTCTCACAGTCCTGATTTCTTATGTTGAAAATGATGTTTCAGTTTTCCCCCTCACTCCCTCATTTCTCTCTAGCATCTTTGCTTCCTTCTCTTCTCTCCCAGCTTTGCTTCCTTCCCACCTGGCTGACAGCTCTTTGAATATGGCATGGCGAGGAAAGAGATTAGACACAATCCTGATGACAGGGATGATGGGGATTTACAGAGCATTGGGTTGGAATGTTTTCCGGAGACATAGAGGCCTAATACTTCTTTGCGCACACTCCTATTTTATCAGTGTGCATTCACTGTACAAAAGAGTGGGCTTCATCATGACATTCTCATTCATATGTATATTGTGTACATTTTAAAAATGTTTGTTTTAGTTGTAAGTGGTGTGTGTGTGTGTGTGTGTGTGTGTGTGTGTGTGTGAGTCCAGGTGCTTATGGTGCTCAGAGACTTATAGCTGAAGTTACAGGTGGTTGTGAGCTTCTCAACATGGGTGCTGGGAACCACACTTCTTCAAGAGCAGTGCACACTTGTCACTGTGGATCCGTTTCTCCAGTGCCTAGATCATTTGATTCTGTTTACTCTCCAACTCCTCGGTCCTGTTTTCACTTCCCACACACCACTATCCTCCGTTCTCTTCCCAAAGAGCTCCCCTTCTTTCAAACATTTATTCTAGATTCTTTAGTCTAGATTCTGCACAAGAGAGAAGAAAATATGTGTGTCTTCCAAGTCTGGCTTATTTCATTTAACATGATGTCTCCAGTTCTTTGGATTTCCTTGCAGAGGATGGATTTTCACTTTTCTTAGTGGTTTTGTACTACATTTCCCTTACTTGTCTGCTGATGAATATCCGGGTGACCTATACCTTGGCTACAGTGAGTAGTCTTTCAATAAAGATAGGTATGAAGAATAAAGAATATCTGTGGTATGCCAACCTGGATTCCTCTAAAGGTATCTTGTAACCTAACCTGTGTGTTTTGCTTACTGACTCACTTATGTCTGTAAGGACAGTAGATTCCCAAGCATGTTAATGAACCGACATGGAAGCCAACCATTTTTCTGAAAGTAGGGATCTATGGTAAAATTGGGAAGAGAGTGAATTGTATACAGAATAAATTGTATAAAAATTCTAATTGTTTTATGAAGTTTCTATAAGAGAGTAATAAACATTCTTGAACATAGCCCAACTCATGTTCATTCAACAAAATTAAATAATAATTGGGCTTTGCAATAATAAGAGTAACAATGGCTTATGTGTTCTCTCAGGTGAGCCACACAAGATGGCTGATACCAGGGGATCTTTTGTGGTTAAGAACAAAGGCTTCACAGGTTTTAAAGAATTTTAATGGAGTTAGATGTGTAACTTTTAGAAGAAACAGCTTTTATTCTTTAATGTGAAGTGGAGATAATATAAAAACCTAAGGTTACAGTGGGCATTTCACACAGTGCATGAGGAACACTGAAGGGCAGTGACGAATTGTGGGAAACCTCAGCTCTGCTGGAGTGGGTCATCTGTGAGTTGCATAACTGTGGCCTGCGTCTGGAGCATCTGCTCTCACTGGAGAATCTGAACCGATTTTGGTCTTGGAGCTTCCAGGGTGCAAACTTGGAAGGACTTGCTTGGACCACGTCTGCAGAAGAAGCTGTATTTTTTCCCTTTGCCTCAGCCAGTGACACATTACCCAGACGGGAAAACTGAATTTTGCAGCCTTTCCTTTCATGTTTTCTTCAGCTCTCCAAGTTTTATTTTATTTATTTTTTTTTATTTTTTCCCCAGATTATATGATCTCTTTAAACAGTTCAGTTTGTGGAATGACAATTGTATAGTTTGGGTGAAATGTCAAGAGCCCCTGTTCTTAAGTACACAGTGATTGCATAACTTGCTGCAATTCCCCCGTTTCTCCGAGTTTTGTGTTCAAGGCACCATTTGATATTACACCATACTCTCTCTTCTCCACATCTTGAAAAAAATGAGAAAATGTAAGTTTTCTTATTATCTGTTCCCATTTTCTTTGCGATTCTGAAATATGATTTTTAAGATGAGGTTTGTAAATAGCTACCTACCTGTTGAGTCACTGCCTGGGATAATTTATATTGGCTAGAGGGAGAGGAAACCATTTTCCTGGTTTCCTGTGAGCCACCTGAGTGAGTGCGGGGCAGTCTCTGGTGAGTCAGAATGGCTTGTCTGAATGACTTGTGAACCAGTGTTTAGATGAAATTTTGTTCTATATTCATTATAATTCTACTGTATCTACATGAAGAAGCCGTGCAGTGATGAGTAGTGTGTCTAACAGTACAAATATCTTTCTCTGTGTATGCATGTGTAAGCGTGTGCAGGTCATTGTCAAGTGTTACTCGTCCTTGTTCTTTGAGACAAGGTCTCTCATTTGGCCTGCTAGTTGTCAATTAGGCAAGGCTGACCAACCAGGGAGCATGAGGGATCTTCCTGATTCCACCTCCTTTGTGCAAGGATTGCTAAGCATGCTTACAACACAAGTGTTCCTATGAGCCATCTCCCCAGCACTCTCCTTCTTGCTCTCATTACACACCTGTCAGTTTTCTCCCTGCTTTGTTTCAAAGACTCTGTGTTTCAGGTACAATATCAAGCCTGCATTTCACGAACATACTCCTACTTAGCTATGGATTGGAATGAAAACTAGAAGGGTATGATTTTTTTTTTTTAGGTAAGTCTTGATAAGTAAACATACAATGTTTCAAAAAGTAATAGAAGTGGTAACCCCTTACAGATGAGTCAGCATCTCAGAGGACTCTTTTGAGAGTCACCTGGGCAAAGAGCTCTCACGGTGAATTGGAAGGGGTATTTTGGAAGACAACATGAGGAAGCTCAAAAACAATTTTCCAAGTGTATTATGTTTGCATGGGGGTTAGCAGGACAGTGTGGTGGGATGGAATTAACAGACCAGCAGGAGACTAGTAGTCACTGGGATAATAAGATAAGTGCATTGTGGGTTTCTATGGCAACTGGGGCCCCAGCTGTTCCTCTGGCCCAGCTTGTTGTAAAATGGCCCACCTGTGCCAAGTCTCTCCCTGCTTCAAAACAAATAAATGCTTTGTCCCTGTGTCTCACTGTTTCAGAGATGAAACATGAAACAGCACCAATTACTTGAACTGAGTGGAGCTTGCTCGTGTTCTTATGGACACTGTTTTTCTAATGGATGCTGTCATTTTTCCCTTAAGAAGATACATTTGAAGTGAGCACCAAAAATTCATTTTTCACGCTACATTTGCAATTCATTAAAGTGAGTGATGTGTTCAGAAAGTGAGTGGACTGGATGTCCAGCTGTGGCCTGGGAACAGCCATGTCCTTTCTCCTGAGGGTGATGAATGTGTAGGGGAACGGCTGGTGGCGTAGGAAGTTCTAAAAGCCCAATCATCAAATCACCTCTCTAGCTCCTTCTCTCTGCCACTTTCTGGTTGTGGGTTCACAAACATCTTTCCATTTCACTGATTCTTTGTCTGGACAATGGGGGCACGGAGGAGCTTGCCTTGCTCTGCCTTTTGTCAGGACCAGAGCAGCTCAACTTTATATTAGAAACTCTCATAGTCAACAATAATACCCACTGTGGGGGAGCCTGTGGGGCCTGAAGAGGGAGTCAAATCCCTCTTAGAGGCTGTTCTGAGCTGGAACCAAACTTAGGTTCTCTGCAAGAGCAGTGTGTGTTCTTCCTGCTGGGTCAGTGCTCCAGACCCAGTCATCCCCCTATCTCACTTCAGAGCTCTATATCCCCCTGTGGTGCACAACATATGCTGTGGCAAATTCTAGAACATTTCTTCTGCTCATTTCCTTCCATAATTAGTCTCCATACAGTTGGATTGTAGAAGGCAGGAATGTGCACATGTAGCTCTTAGGAGATATTTGTGGTTGAAGGGCAAGGCCTTAAAACATGTCCCAGGGATAGAAAGTTAGAGATTGCTATTTCGGAACCATGGGAGAGGTAAATACGGATAGTGAAGCCTGTTGAGGAGCCCAGGCCAACCAGTGTGGACAGACAGAATTCATATCTTTCTTCTTTCTGCTATGGTATCCCAGCAAGACATGGCTGAGTTTACTGAGACTCACAGACTCCTGTGAGTAGTATCTTTATAATGAAGATTACTGTAACACACAGGTAGGTGTTGAGGTTTGTTTTTTTGCTGTGTATTGTAATGCTAAGTACAGGCCCCCAAGACCTGGTTGCCCCAGAAAACAGAGGGTCCGGCATGTAGGCCCAAGTGAAACTGTGTGACCTTGCCCCAAAGTTATTTTTGATTGGTGAATAAAGATGCTGATAGCCAATAGCTGGGCAGCTAGACATAGGCAGGGTTTAGGGTTCCCAAGCTTGGGGGTAGTAGGAGAACCATGAGGAGAGAAGAAAGTGAGGAGGAAGAAGAAGCCACCATGGGTTACAAGAGTCAAGAAAACATGACCCTGAGGACTGGCCAATTGGAGTGAAGAGCAGCCCAGATGAAACCTAGTAAGTAATAACTTGGGGTTATCAATAGAAAAGCAATTCTAACAGCATAGAGGGTAGATATTTGCCCAGCTCTTGTGCTGTTTAGGACTTATTGTAAATGATAAAAGTTGAATGTCTTTCATCTGGGAACTAAATTTAGATCAGAGGTGGGGTAGAAACACTGGATTGGGATTAGACATTTCTACAATACACAGGATTACTGAGTATTTAGGTATAACACAGGAAAAGCACCCAGTAAGTCTCCATGGCTCTCCCTCCTGGGCACTCTTGGTGGGAGCTCTCATTATGGCCGCCATTACTGCTGGTGCTGAAACAACACAATCCTTGGCATACAATTTATTTTAATGTGGTAGAATCCTGAGTATCTTCTCTTACTTCACAGGGCAAAGATGTGAATGAACACTCAACATGTTGTTTCCTCTTCTTTATGTTCTTTTACATAAGTAGAGCTAATACTGGACTAGAACAGATTTTTTTTGTATTGCCAAATAAATGGGACAGTCAATGGCAGCACAGGGAGAATGTGCTAAGCACACAGTGAATTCATTAACACGTTTCCCAGCCAAATACATGGAAAGCGTATACAATCAGTTATTCTAGGCGCCGAGACAGCTACCGGGTGAGAACGCGCTTTGCAATGCAAAGTTTGGAAAAACACTTCAAACTTTCTGTGCAAAATTCAAATCAAATATTTATGGTGCAGTTCCTGCTAGAGCAGGCAGGTTTCCTGAGATTCACTTTTATTACCTGTGCTGGAGCCACAAGTTCCAACTCGGAAGCCGACTCAGAGTTGAGGGCACTTTTCCCGGTACTCAGCTCTGGCTGAGATCTATGTTCCGAGGACCTGCGAGGAGACAGTGAAGACGCTCATGTACAGCAAGAACAAGCCCAGCCAGCAGCCCATCCAGGACCCAGGCCCTAGCCAGAATCAAGCTTCGTCCTTTATAGTCGCCACTTCCAGAGTCTAAACAAGCAGATAGCTATAATTTTTTTTTCAGTAATATGAGATACTTTTTTTTCTTATATAGGAAATTTTATATTTTGAAAAAATAGTGTTTTGTTCTTGTTGGAGCCAATTTATAAGGTAGATCTCTATGGGTCTGGATTGTCACAATATGGAGATTCGTATGAGGGCAAAGGAGAGAGACAGAAACAAGAGGCTGCCCTTTTGGAATCTCTTAAAACACATTTAAAAACACGGTGTTCTGGTTACTTTTACTTAACTTGACACAGATTAGAGGCACCTGGGGAAAGGGAACCTTCAGCTGAGGAACTGTCCACATCAGATTAGCCTGTGGGCTTGTTTGTAGGACACTTTCTCCATTAAGGGGAGGGCCCAGCCCACTGTGGGCATTGCAACCTACAGGAAGGTGGTCCTTAGTTGTTCAGGAAAGCAAGCTGAGACAAGGCAGCAGAGCAAGCCAGTAAGCAGTGCTCCAGGTTCAGTGCTATGTTGTGACCTGAGAATTCCAAGGTGAACTAAACCCTTTCCTTCCCAAATTGCCTTTGTTCATAGTGTCTTATGAGCATAGCAACAGGAAAGTAACTAATACACCCGGTAAAGCTCAAGCGGTCACATTCTTTCCTGAGTGTTCATGGTTCGTCTGTAATAACTACAGTGAATGGCAGTGGGTGGTTGAGAAAGCGGAAAAGCTGTGTAACCAGCAACAACGTGACTACCACCGCTGCAATGATGCATTAGCTACCCCCATGCATTCTGTTTACTAATAGTTTTGTTACATATTCAGTTACATAATTATTAAAATTATCAAACTAGGGCCTCTTCCTCAAATCCTTTATTACTAAATTTTCTTTTCTTTTTTCTTTTCTTTTCTTTTCTTTCTTTCTTTCTTTCTTTTTTTTTAATAATTTGTCAACGTGATTTGTGGAAGTGATGGCATAGAAGATTATTATTCTATTTTAATCTAGACATCTGTTTTAATCCAGAGCCCTTAGGTATCTGGATTAACTGAGCTCACTGGTTATTTCTAGACATGGGAACACCCATATAGCCAGTGCAAGGTGCTGTTCACGGGTAGCAGGACATCTTACCACAGAAGCTCTTTGGATCCCGTTCTAGAAGAGCACGATCTCCTCTCTGCCATGAGATGTCCCTTGCCTGTTCGGTCACTGTGAAACTTGACATCATCCCATTTTTCCAGTTGTGTTTGAATGTCTGCTAAGGAAGAAGAAAGTAGAGGAGAAAGTCCAGGACCAAGCAAAGAAAAGAGATTGATTGAGATGAAGATTCCAGGTAAATTATAGACAGTCCATGTGTACAAGACCCAAGGCTAAGATTTACCTTCTTAAGGGCACACGAGACTGAAATGAAACACATGCAGCCAAATAAAAACTAGACTTTTTAAAGATAAGTTGGATTGCTTTTACAGTTGAAGCAATCAAATAAAATTAACTTGAAGACCTAGTTTTATTAATCTATATGCATTTACCTGACATGTAGATGCGCGTACAAACACATGCACATGCACGCACATGCGCACATAGGCACACACACACACACACACACACACACACACACAGAGTCATACACAGTCACAGGTACATTTGCTTGATTTGTCTGGTTGCATGAACTGAGAAGCAAACTGTCCTTTCTTAGGGGAATGTGGAGTGTGGAGATAAAAGTTTGAACTCTGAAGTTAACTAGGGTCAGGCCCACATTTCCAGCTCATTCTGTTTCTAGCTGTGAGATCTTGGACAAGTTAAAATTTAAAGCCTTGTTTTCACATATTTTAAAGTTGTAATGACAAAAAAACCCAGGTACGTGGTGTGGTTCAGTGCCATCCTGGATATCACAAGCCGACAGTGAAGGCTATTGATAGCTATCATCACCATCTTGGACATTATCTCAGGAATGTTTTGTCTGAGTGTCCCCAAGTCCTGTGATGCTCTTATTTCTCTCTCTTGTTTCTCACTTGTGTTAAACTGAGAATTCCTAGAAAGTAAGATGTATGCTTTCCTTTAATGTTAGCTCCCAAACATCACAAGCTCAGTCCGTTGGAAGGAACACATAAGTGAATGAATCAACACTTGTTTCATGAAGCTGAGCTCTCATGGCTACTCGTCTAAACACAAAAGATGCTATACTCTTCCCAGCTTCCCAAAAAAGCCTTATGGTTCCTGTTCATATGTTCACTGTTATAAAGTCACCTGTGAACATGACTGTCATATCAGCACCAAGAAGACAAGGTTAATCCATAGCTGCTGCAAACCTTTGCCTTACCTAAATCTAAGGATGATGTCTCTGGCCCTCGGAGGGCCTGTGCTCTCTGCTCAGCATCTGTACTGATGAGGTCAGAGCCATCAGCTTTCTTCTTTAGGGATGAGCTCTTTGAGGAGGACTCAGATTTCTTGGCTTTGGTTTGTGTTTGAGAGACAGGTTCGCTCAGGTCAAGGAGATCCAAGCCAGTGGTCAACACTATGAGAGACAGAAGACAAGAGAAACCATTTACTCCCTGTAGTTATTATTATGCATTCATTGTGTGTGTGTGTGTGTGTGTGTATGATCAAGGGTGTGAGTAAGGACACATCCTGTGTGTGGATGTCAGAGGACAACCTTAGGGGTTGTGTTCAGGTGCTGTCCAATTTGTTTTTTGAGGTGAAGTCCCCACTGTCCTGGAACTGAACAAGTAGATTCGTTTGTCTGGCCTTTGAGCTCCAAAGATATGCCTATCCTTGTCTTCCCAGGGCTAGGATCATAGCACCCTATCCACTCTTCTACTTTTCTTTCTTTAAGCATGGTTTCTGGGGATGGAACCCAGAGCCTTGTCGTTACAAGCCAAGCACTTCACCGACTGAGGAGCCTCTGCAGCCCCCGGTAGTCTTTTTTTCAAAGTAGGTATGTCAGTTGGGCGCATGTAGCTTCTGTGTTGACTGGATGAATTAGGATCAGCAGTGCATTTGGGTCTCACTGGAAAGGGGTTTTATAATGCAGTTGAGGGACGGGAACACATGCTGATGCCTTGACATTTAATATGCCAATTGTAATTTCAAACAACTAGCTATAAAATGGCTATACCTGTGCTTCCTAGTGAACTGATTTCATTGTTCTAAATACTCTAATGATGGCAAAGATAAGAGTATGTGCCTATGTAAACCCAGGCAAGTCAGAATTAATAAGGCCAGCTTTGTGACATGTTCTTTTCCAAGTACAGCCAACTCTGACTAGCTCTACCTGAGAACCAGAAAGCCAAGAGGAAAGGCAGTCCCTTCAGCTCTTCCTTACCTTGGGCTGGAGAGGCTGAGTGTGCAATTGACCTGGTGGCTTCCTAGGAGTCTTCCCTCAGCTTGGGAAAGGCAAGAGTGGGCAGTGGAGCCCCTGTGCTCACCATCCCCCCTGACCCCCATAGTCCACAGCACCCACTATAGCACTTTCCTCAATTACAAGTCCCATGACTTTTCAGCTTGTCCTCTGGGTGGAGATTGGTTGTGAACGACAGCTCAATCCCATTCCATCTGCTTCCGACTTGGGTGCTCCCTTGGCAGAGCTTCATTGAGCTCACAAGGGGAAGTTCCTTAGTCATGCACACTCTGCCTGCATATGTACATGAGCTAACCATCCCCAGGTGAGTCTCTGTTGTGTAAGTGAAATTAGAAGTACCATGGTACTTCTAATGTGCCTTGAGCTAGATTTCCTGGGCAGCCTGCACTCTAGTTGCCAAATGCTGAATGCTGAAAATGGAGAATCAGTAGTCTTATAAGTGTGGGATGAAGATTAAATGATCCAATGGACACAACGCCCCAGGCTTATGCTAACTACTCACTCCTTAAATGCCACTTCAGGCAGGGGAGAGGGTAGTGTTGTGGTGGGATAGTTTTCATGGCATTCAAAAGCCCAGCCTGATTTATTCCCAGCAACGCATGTGTATGCACGAGTGCATGCATATGTGCGTGTGCACGGGGTGGGAGGGCATGTATACACACACACACACACACACACACACACACACACTTCTATTTTCCAGGGACCAAAACTGCAACAATTCCCTAATTCCCTCTTTCGTACTTAGTCTTTGACAGTTTTCTTTTTTCTGTTCTGTTTCAAGCCACAATCGAATCTACACACAGTGAGAAAGAAGAATGTTCCTGAGGATAAAACAAGACTCGACAAAGGCTTTGTCTCCACAGAGGATTCTATGAAGTAAACTTATCACAAAATGGTCTGAAGGTGTCAGCTCGCCATGGCGGAGTTTGCTTGAGAAGATGGGGGCCAATTTCCAACAGTGAGCTGCTTAGAGAGAAGATACTTGTGAGTTGGAGCAAAGTGGGTGGCAAGAGGCTTCCAGAACTGAGACAGCGGTGTGCTAAGCCACATCTAAGCGCAGCAGGCAGCCAAGACAGGGCTGCACACACTTCCTATCCACTGAGTGGTTAAATGAAATTTCTCAACACTTTTGGAGCCGCAAGAAGTCTAGGCCCAATGGGGCTTCTTTATGATGGAAGAAATATCCTTTTTTACCATTTGTACAAACAACGAAGAATTAGCCTCTCTCCCCTAAACTTTTCTTAGAAGCAATTTTTTCTAGGAATCATGAACTTGGGTTTTCAAAGTACATTTGCTACAAAACAGTAGCCAGAGGTTTAATTTAATCTCTATCTGCTTCTGAATGAATGAACTGAAAATTCAAGCCAGCCAGTCATACGGTCCACTCTGAAGCATCGTGGGCCCTTTCTGTGCTTGTTCTCTGTGCCTTCATTGTTTTCTGTGTAGATGTGAAGCTGGAGCCAGACGTGCATGAAGGCCCCACTTACTGCCCATTTAATGGGAGCAGTGTCTTAGAGGTTGAAAGGCCTTGAAGCCGAGAGTCCCCCAGGATGATAACTTTGAAAGCAGAGATGGTTGGGGCAGCTTTAGGCGTCTGGAGGAGACAGTGCATTGTTGTGTGAAGTGTGCAGTAGTCAAGGCTTGTGAAGAGGGCTTACAGCTGCTCGAGCACTTCAAAGCAGGCATATCTGAGCCCAGAATGGTTGCTGCTTCACTGACTGCCTTGATCCAGTTTAAAACACTCCTCTTAGACACACGAAGGGTTGGGTCCCAGAACTTTTGTGTTCAGTGTAAGAGTACAGCAATCATTAGCTTTCAAGAGAGCATGTCAGAGTGTGCATGTACATACACATGTAAGTCAGAGTGTGCATGTACATACACATGTAAGTCAGAGTGTGCATGTACATACACACGTGAGTCAGAGTGTGCATGTGTACAGATACACATGAGGACAGGACCAAGGAAATACCTCCCAAACACTTTAGCTTTTCATTTGTGGCCTTTCCTACCCAGGCCCCTGTCAGTTACCCTGTCAGGTCACAGGTTGTGGGTCCCATCATCTAAGTATGTTTATAGGTGGAATCCAGGAGCATTATCTGAGAAGGGACTATGAAAGTGAATCTGAGATGCAAGCTACTTTTGATGACAGAAGAAGGACGTGTAAGTCAAAAATGGCAGGTATCCTCTAAAATGGGAGCAAGCAAGGCAGCGAATGTCTATGATCCAAGAGGAGTCTGTCCCTGATGGCTCTGACTTTCAGAAATTTAAAATACAGAGGAATGCTGTTTCACCTGCTATATTTGTGGCACTGTTTCAGCAGCAATAAGAAGGTAATATAATGGCTGTCCACACTGAGCCTCAAATACAGGTATTCCATTTCAAACCTATCTAAACTTTGACTGAGCCTGGAGGTGGCATGCAGACTCTTAATATGGTAGCTCCCTTGCCCCTTAAGATCCTGGTTATCTGGCAGTTTGCAAGGTTTGAGGTAGGTTGGTAGTCTCAGAAACTGTCTTTTTTTGGATAACTAAAAATGTTCCACTGGCTAACATTTCCTGACAATGGCAGGTAACACATGTGAAAACAGCCATTTGTAACCATCTCTAGGACAGCTGAAATTGATAGCCTATGAAACCAGAAGGCTCTCCCAGGTCACTGCAAATGTATAGAAAAAAATGTCTGGCCTCCTGAAAGGGCTACTCAAAGCAGAACAGAATAGCATCTAGTAAAAAGTGTTGTGTGAGATCAGCACCGTGACACCTGATTTTAATCCCAGCACTAAGGACTCAGGAAGAGGCAGATCTCTGAGTAACAGATCAACCAGGGCCACATAGAGAGACCTTGCCAAAAGAAACAGAAAATTCTTATTTTAATCAGTTGATCAGTTGGTGGAAGATATACTGATATTAACACTGTGCGATGAAGCCTGACTTAGACACACAACCATAGAAATATATTTACCAAATAGATAAAGTCTAGTTAAAGAATTAAGTCAACCTTTTCTTCTTTATTGTAATATGTCATTGAATTTATTCCTCAGGTCTTTCTCTTTCTATTTCTGTATGTTCTCTTTCTATTTCTGTATATGTTGTATATGCATATACTGTGTGTGTTGTCTATGCAAGCTCTGCATGTGTGTGTGTTATACATGCTTGCTTTGCATGTGTGAGTGTATATGGACATCCTAGGTTAATATCAGGAATAACCTCCAATTGTCCTTCCTCCTTATTCATTGAGGAAGGGCCTCTGCAATCCAGAGATTGCCAGCACAGTGCATCTTTCTAGCCTGTTCTGGAGACCCTGTTTCAACTTCTAGAGGCTGGATTACAGGCCAATGCCTGAGGAATCTAGACTCTGGCTTTCATGCTAGCTTGCCTGGCAAGTGCGTTAACAATTAAGCCATTTTTTTCCCAGTCTCTGCTTCCCATATTTCTTAGCTTTTCTGAGACATGTCATTAACTTCATGGCTAGGTGATTTTTATAAAAATGTATCCTGTAAACCTGATGCTAATATTATAGTTAAGATATTTTATTATGTAGCTTATGTACAGAAGCCCCAAACATAGGCATAATAACTCCAAGTGAAAGAGTGAGATAAAAAATTATAAGCTATGAAAAAAGTTCCTTCCAAAGTAACTGTTGGTTTAATGACTCAGTGTCTCATTCTTATGTGGCTTCATAAATCACAGCCAGGATCGCCACTTTTCTTCTTGATTTCTGACAGAGTCTGTCCTGTGCTTTAACATATGTCACAGTTAATAAATTACACAAGATAATTGCAAATTTTTTCATACTACACGTATGACAATACAATCATTTAAAATATATGTTGTTCAGTGACTTTCAGGACATTTATTATCACCAGTCTGTATATAATATTGACATACTTGCTTTTTTAAAATCAAAGGTTTTGCTTGGTCTGTTGCAGCAGTCTATAATTTCAGCTACATGGGAAGTAAGAGAATCACAATCTTTTTTAAGATGTAGAGTGAGTTCAAGGCCAGCCTGGACAATTTAGTGAGAATGTGTTTCAAGAAGTGGAAAAAAAAAAAAAAAAGACTATGAATACTCAGCATGACCCTGGGTTCAATTCCCAACACAGAAAAAAAAATCATGGATACATAATTATTTTCTCTTATTTAGCAATAAAAATATATTCTTTTAAAATTTGTTAGAAAAAATCATCATGCTGGAAAAATAATTCTTACATTGTTTATTCTGTATTGATTTTTATAAGAACTATGCTCAACGGGGATTAAAAAATATAGTGATTTTTGCCTTGAGATATAGTTCTAAGCTTGTAAAACAATGTAACCAACACAGTATGATTGGAAATCACTGTAGGGCAGAAAAGATTGAGAGTATTACATTATGGATTGAATGGGGTTCCGCCCCATTGTTCCTAGGTAGAGAAGCCCTGACACTTCAGAAGGTGAACTTATCAGAAATGTGACTAAAGATGAAGCTGTCATGGAGGAGGCCAGGACACAGTTCCAGGATAACAGATATCCTCATGTAAAGAAGAAATTTGGATACAGGTAGGTGTGCAGACAGATACAATATGATCTGCATGCAGACAAAATAACAGTTTATGCACTGTAGGGCAGAAAAGATTCAGAGTATCACGTTATGGATTGAATGGTGTTTACTAACTGAACCCCTCAGGGCAGGCTGCTCCTAAGTGGCTTAGTTTCTTCATCAGTGGGAACTGAAAAGTGAGCATGAGCTTCCTTAGTCCCCTGACCCTTGTGGCATTGCCTGCATTTGAGAGACACAGGCTCTGTGTTTTCTGAGATAGCCCTGCAGTTTCACAGGGCTGAGCCCTAGCTTCAAAGGTTAGGACCAATCAGATCAGAGAGTCTGAATTCATTCAATGTTCTGCTTCGAGTGCAGCAAGCACCGTTCAGTGTTCCTGAGCACTCCAAACGACAGCTGGATTTAGAAAGCAATCACCTGGATATGATGTTAAGCAATAAAGAGGGAGGTGTCAAGAAGCTGTCCCCTGATATCCATCAGGATGACCTCCCTGGCTAGAGTCTGCCACTATCAACACATCCCTGGATGGATTCATCCATCTTTTCAAGTAGTTTCCAAGGCAAGGATCGTACTGTTATTAGATAAGGAAACTGAGGCTCAGCTACTGTTACCAGATAGATGAGAAGAAGCAGAAGCTGGCCCCCAGATGCAGAGCCAGGATGAGCACGCATGAGTTTTCATCTCCCTTCAGATCATCTACTCTTCCACCTCTGCCACCCCACCATCTGCCACAAGTTCTCTTTCTGTAGTAATTTTTAGCAATCTGGGAAAAAAAATTACTTTTTTTCCTGTCTGATTTTCTTCATTTGATTCCAGTGAAGTCGCCTCCCAGTAGAGTCCACTGTGGAAAAGTGAGACGACTTTAAGAAGAAAGGGAGAGATCATATTGGTTGGTACCATCCATTCACTATAATCTCTGGTTTCCTATCCTTAAATACCACGCTTTTCTTATTATTTGAAGAGCACATCTTTGAACATGAATGAGGTAGTTTTAAAAAGGAGACATGTAGATGTGGCCAGTGGCCGGCAGCCACTCCTCACGTTGACGAATACTCACTTCTGCATGTGCCAAGCACTGAGCAGATGAGGGTATTCTGTTGAGAATGTTTAATTCCAGGAAGTGTATGTGTGAATTGGGATGTTTAGACAATTTACACAAGAGATCAAGGAACACATCTAAGTGGCTGTACATTGCCTGTCTGTAGGGTATTTTAGTTACCATTTAACTCTACTCAGAAAGATGATGACTTTTTTTTTTTATTTTGTTGGACTTTTGTTTTACAAAATATTTCCAAAAACAATTAGACCTGAATTTGCAAAATCTCACTCTGATATAGCAGCTCTCCTTACAATCTGGTGGATTCTGAAATACAGAGAGGTAAATGCAGAAGTGTACGTACCAGAACTTAAGTGAGAACAGCAGCAGGTTTAAGGCCTGCAAAACTGTATAGTTTCTTAGGATATAAATCATTTATTAACCTATGCTAAATTGTATACACCCAAAATTCACTTGGTTGCAAACATTATCCCCCACTTAAAATGTCTAGAAGAGGGGCTGGTGAGATGGCTCAGCAGGTAAAAGTGTTTGCTGCCAACCCTGACAACCTGGGTTCCATCCCTGGGACCCATTTGATGGAAAGGAGCCATTTCTGATGAGCTATTCTCCAACCTCCAGGTATATTTCAAAATGCAAATCTTCACACCTAGCAACCCTTCCACTTCTTTAGTAAGATTCCTGGAAGAAAAGGATTTGTGTTCGTAGGTAAAGTGCACTCCACTTGAACATAGTTAGAAATGAATTACCAGCTGTGTTGGACGTCACTGGCTTTGCAATGGCCTCGGATTTGGTTTCGCAGAGGAAGTCGTCGATGGAGGGGCTCAGGAGAGGTCTGCTTTCTTGTTGCTCATTCACCAGCTGAGAACAAATGGACACGGGTGTCAAAGGGCTTCTCTGTTGAACTGTGGAAGCATGTAAATGAAAACGCAGCCTTGCAACACAAGGGGACAAGCAAGCCTACTGAAATAAACACAAACATAAAAAAAAAATGGGGTTGGGCAATAGAGAAAACAAAACATTATCACGGGGAGGGAATGAGCCTTCAGCACTGTTAACACAGCTTTGATGCAGCCAGCTTCAGTATTAAAGCTTAAGCCTGTCTGTCTCCCTCCAGGAGTGGCTTTACAACCATCCAATGTCAACACATCGAGAAAAGACACAGTTGCTATGGGCTAACGCCACTCTATATTTGGACTGAAAGTTCTAGAAAGCGTTGGAACAGTGGCTTCAGACTCCATGGTGATGGGCTGTCATGAGGACTAGCTACTTGATGATGTCTGTAGGTGAGATGTACACACATATGGACCTGTGCAGTTGGTTGGATGAACATGATTGATTTTTTCCCCTTCTTAATAGCTCAAGGAGCCTAGAACAATCCCCCTCATTTCTGTAGAATAGTTTAGTAGGACATAACGAATTTTATTTGAGAGAAGATATTATTATGTTACCTGTCCTGGGCATCTAGTAGGTGTTTGTGAACACTGTCAGTATGTGGGAATAGATTTCTGTATGTGTAATCCTTTTTTGCCATTAGTTCATTCTATGACTTAATAACTTTTCAATTGGATGTAAAATTCTGAGAGCTTGCGTCAGTGGGTCTCTAATCACTAAGAGTGGGCAGCTTTTACTTTAGTTCTTGTGCTTCATTTTGAGCCCAGGATTTCTATGGCTAAGAGAGAAAAAACTCAGGATTTTCTGGGAGACAGCATAGAGGTTTGATTCTACTTATTGTCAAGAAAAGATGTGCCTCAAAGTGTCTAGAATTTTAATAACTAACATGTCGAGGTTTCAAAATACTTTAGAATGCCTCACATTAACACACCATTGTTCCTCTGGCTCAGAGTCAATAAAGCAGGTCACGGACATCAGACAGGACATCCAAGCACGCCATTGTTACTTCAATGCATCGAACCTCATACCTCTACTAGAGCTTTTTATAGAGAATTAAACTTTTGATTCTCATGCACATCTGTGGCTATTATTGAGGGATATTACAGAGAATACCCCCTTTTAGTGCTTCAGTTAATGGAGTTACCTATTCTTCAGTTATTGTTAGTTTTAATGCTACTACATACAAAGTCACACTTCACTGGAAATTACATTTTCTAAGGTGGCTGTGGGTTTTAAGCATTTTAATTTATTTATTTTAAGAGACATTCCTTTAGCCTATGAGTGAAATTCTGGTCCCTTTGCTTTTTGTTTCCATCCCCCTTGCTTATTATTGTGAAATAGTTATAAGTGTTGAGGATCGGTGAGCTCATTGTAGTTTCTGGGTAAGGCATTTGAATCTTTAAAAATGCCACTCAAGTTTAGGAATTAGATGAAATATTTTCTGGCATAAAAGTCCATTTTATGATCTTAAAATGTACTTGAAATCATTGGCGAGGCATATAACAAACCAGAAAATGACAAAATTGCTAACACCTTGTGATTCTGTGTTTGGTTTCTCATACAGCGGTTTGGATACAAAATTTATGCAGGGGACAGTTTCTAGGACCCAGGCATCATGCTGGGTGTGCTGATGTCATTTGTTCTTCTTACCCTCAGTATTTAATGAAATGAACCTTTCCTGTGGATGCCACATTGTCAAGATTTATGGAGGCTGAAGGTCACCATCAAACATGGCACTGCACGATAGTCTGCGATGTTCTCTGACAGAGATGCGTCACTCAGCAGTGTGTTCTGATTGCCAGCCACTGGCCCTAGTTCTCTCTGACCTGTCAACTGATGTGTATAAGACACCACCACCATCACTTTAAAAACATGAATATCTTGATTCTTTGACAATTCCAACTTTTCTAAGGAAAGTTTGATTTCTAGAACAAATAGCTATACTATCTGTAGCTAAATTATCTTTGTGTTGATTTAAAAAATCATGACTTTTGTATTTCTTCACTGTAACATTTTAGTTCACAGAAGAATTAGATACTGTTTGGTTTTGAAATGTTCAGGGATACATAAGGGGCTGACTTAGGAATGGGACCTCTGTCTAAACACCAAGTTCACTTTTATATCATACACATCTTGCACACATGCTTGGAGGTAAGTTTACGTGATGTAGGTGTTGTGTGTCTGCCTGTGGTTTGGCTGAGACCTGCTGTTTGAAGTCAGAGGATTCTACTTGTGGCTTCAAACTGAAGCATGATAAGGTGTAGACATTTTTCAGACTTTAGATTTTCAGATTAGGAATTCTTAACCTGTACCACTTTTAATATAGATAAATACAAGTTATGTTTCAAGAACTGTTTTCTGGTACTCCCCTTTCCGAAACAGTGATGGCTTATGAATTTATGCCTGAATCCTGATTCTGTGCACATGACATGCAGAACAGGCCTGAGCTACTACAACTTAGAATACTGGGATCTTCATTCTCTGTAGATGATTTCTTAATACTGAAAACCATTCTATTTATTTGGTGACTCCCAGGAAACCATTGTTTATATCAACATGTAAATGGAAAAACCAGGGAAAAGCACTATTGAATAAGAGCTTCCTTGAGGAAAGCATGCTTTGTCAAGCCAATAGAATTTTGTTGTTGTTGCTGAGTCGCTCATTCAAATTTCAGATGGGTTTCCCAGAGGAAGAACCAGTGGTCCTCTGGGTTCACTCAGCACAGGAAGAAAGGGAACCAGGAGATGCTGGCTCAGAAAGATTCCAGGAAGCCCAGCTCAGAGTCATGGTTTTCTATTCTTCTAGACCCTTCATCTGCAGGCCGGTGCCTCTTCAACGTCCAATGTCCAGTGACCACTGCTGACTCCAGGGTTGATGAAAACACTGACAGTCACCTCATATCACTAGGTTATTCTTGAGGTTTTGCTTCACAGACACAAAACAAGAGGGCACAGCTTTTAGAGTTAGCGTTTCCCATGCTGGATCAGAGTGGCGGTGCTCTGGATGAAGTGGGGGTGGTGCTGGGGTTCCAGGTGAAGAAGATGAAAAGTCAGATGACAGAGAGCATGGAACAGGTGAAGATGTGGAAGATGATGTAAGTGACATCATGAAGACAAAGGACAATTCCCTTGCAAGGTCTGAGCTTAGACACAACTGCAGCTCACACTCACGCACATCCTTCACTGCTTCCAGTAGGGAGCTTTCATGAAAAAGTTGTTCAAGAAATGGCTGACAAATGAGACAAATGGCTCAGCAAGCGCGAACACACACAGGTGTATCTCACATAGTCCAAGTGAATCTTCGGTTTATTGACGTAGCATGATTTTAGTCTCAGAAGAGCTATTTTTAAGTGTCTAGATTGGGCCAGCTTTCCCCTGCCTCCTTCTCATTCTTAACCAAGAAGGTGATTTTTCTTGTGGTGCTTTAAGAATAAATAAATCTTTCAGGTCATAAAGGAAATGTTCAAATTAAATGGAATCTAAGACAATCCCTCTAATCTTTTTTTTTTTTTTTTTTTTTTTTTTTTTTTATAAATTGTATGCTATGGTTTCTCTCCTTATTCATCAGCAGGTTTATTGACTTTTAGATTTACCTCATTTCATTTGAAAACACTTTATCATTTCCCCTAATTTAAGGCTTAGGGTACAAAGCACATTGGAGCTACTATAATGTGACACAAAGGTTTCTAATTCTTTGCTAATAACTGAGTCAAGTCTTTGTAATTTTGATAATCAGATTCTTAGATTAACCAAGTTATCATAGTTGAGTTTAGAAGGGTCACTTCCTTAGGTGTGAGGGTTTTGTCTTGCTCTGTTCACATTTCCATTTCCATTTCCATTGAACTATGGCCTCTTCTCAGTGTTTGCATCAGTTCAGAGGTCACCTGGGATGTAGCTCGGTAACAGAACATGTGCTTAGCAAGTGCAAGGCTCTAGTTTCAATTCTAAGCACACATGCAAATAGGCCCCATGCCGGTAATAGATGCTTTATTCTTTTTTAGGAGTCTCTACAATGGGTACACCTCAACCTTCTTTAGTGCAGGACAGTGAGCACCTTTTTGAGTCATCTCCATATCTGTGCTTATGTGGTACCACCCACCATATTAGTTTTAATGTATTCCTCCTCATTGGACTACAACTGCATGACATTAGAGATTTTATTAAAAACTTTTGTGCATGCTATAGTAGTGGTTTAATAAATGTGGACCAGTTTTAATGCAGTGTAACTGGCTGATTGCACAACAGGATGATCATGTGGGTATCCTGGACTTCATACTGAATTTGGGTGACCCATGAAGAGATCAGTGGTCTTTCAAAATGCTTAACAATTCCTAGAAAGCCTTAACGTAGATATTCAGACACATCTCCTTCCAGAGTTGTGTCTTCTAAATGGGGGATATGGTGGCACCTAAGAAACGTTTTGTAATGCTACCAAGGCTGCTAGTTTTTCTACCAATTGGTGAAGAATATCAAGAATTAACATCTGAAACAGTGGACATCCAGGCCTATGCTGGCCGAGCACCATCACTGCTGGGAGGAAGGACATGGACATAGGTGGACACGAGGGCAAAGCCTCCGTAAGACATAACCGCTTTTATTTTAAATCAGAAACCTGAGTCTGGAGAATTTTAAGGAAAGTATGTCAACAGACACAGAAACTGGGGCTGCTATGGAAGAAGAGGGTGGGTGGGGATTTTCATGAAGGGCTTCCTTGTAAATCAGTATTCGAAAGGCAACTGAGCCATTATACTTTATTGGTAATCAAATATTCAGTTAAATGATTTCAACTGAATTGTGACCTATTAGGACTGGTCAGTTGACATGGCCAGTAGATGTTGCCACACAGATGCAGGGAACTCCACCAACCTCTAGTGGATTATTGTCTTAAAACTTTATTTGAGAATAACCTGAGTTCCATTTTTTACCTCCTCTAGTTTCAGTGTCTAAAAATCATATTTTATTATGTGATCTATTTGAACCAAATTATATGGCAATGTTTTACTTAAAAATACTTCTTTTATTTTTTGGGGATTATAATATAATTCCATCATTTCCCTTTCCCAGTTCCTCCTTCCAAACCCTCCTTGCTCCTTTTCAAATTCATGGCCATGTTGGAAAATATTTTACTTTTAAATAAATTCTGTTGCTTACTTTGTGACTAAAATTTAACTTTATTATCTTTAAATAAATCTTTTACTTAGATGTTTTATTAAAAGAAATAGTGATATGTTTGTGTTAACATATTATTAAATATTGACAACATCAAAATGCATGTCAGATAATCAAACAGTATACAAGACATTAATTCATGGAAACATTGCTGGTTTCACTTAAGGTTAATACTGTACTCTGTTAAGTAAGCATTTCAACACTTAAAGAATCATTTTTAAAGTTAAAAACAATAAAGCTTGTGTGCTGTCCAGTTTTAATTGTCAACCTAGAAACAGCTGGGAAGAGAGTCCTTATAATAAATTATTTAGATCAGTTTGGCCTGTGGGCATGTCAGTATGGGATTGTCTTGATTGTTAACTGAGGTACAAACACAAAATCCACTGTGGGTGGTGCCATTGCCTAAAAGGGGATTCTAAATAGTAATAGGAGAAAGCTAGCTAAGAGTGAGCAATCAAGCATGCATATATTCTCTGTTTTTCTTAACCGTGGATGTGGTTCTGTAGCTTTCTGCCATGACTTCCCTACAGTAATAGATTGTGCCCTGGAACTGTAAACCAGATAATCTTTTCTCTCCCAAGTTGCTTTTCATGAGGGTATTTGTCACAACAACAGAAATAAAACCAGGGCAGCTATAAACTGGAAACAACTGATAAATAATTTCATGTTTGTAACATTGATAAAAGTCATACTTCCCTCAAATAGTCTAAGTTTAGAGCCTGGCCATGCCTACTGAGGGATGTCCTACCTGAGGGCATTAGGTCCCTGTGTACTAACTGAGCAGACCCCAGCTCCATTGCTATGTTAGTTCTTCTTATCATGGCCAAACATCCTCCAAACCCTTGACTTAATCTAATGATCATTCCATCATGCTTTCTCCAGGCAGGACAGTCAGATGTATACAATTAATACATTTGTGGAGAAAGGAACTGATAATACCATTGCACAGTTGGGCAGTCTTATAACTAAGGCAGGTAGGTGCACATCATTAAGGCAATCATTTTAAGTTGATGATAGGAACCCAAATGAGGCTATGTTTAATAATCTTGAGAATGTTTTCCCAGTCAAGGGCATTGCTCTCTCCCCCTTTATCATACACAGGAAAATTAAATTCCTACTGTGTGTAAGAAGTGGGAACAGATAGAGCACACAGATGGAGGAGGAAGAAAATGCCCTTTAGGAAGAAGATGTGAAACTCAGTTCCAAGACACTGTGCTCTGTAGGAAAAAGGAGCTGGGAGTACCTTGATTTAAAAAAAAAAACGCAGGAAACCAGATTTGTCAAAATGAAACTTTCTTAAGTTTCCTTCCGAGAGGAATGTATTCACTAAGGCCATATTAGCTTCACACAAAGGAATCCTCTTTTTCAATGGGATAATCTTTGGGTACGTGGGTACATAAAATTGGTTTGGTTATAGTATTACAGCTTAAAGCATATAATATAATATAAATTATAATATAAACAATAATAACTTGACACTATAATAATCTTCAGTGCTCATTAATGAGTACAAATAATTTCAATAACATACTTTATATAATTCAGCATGTGCAAAATATTTCAACATGTGATCAATAAAAAATATTAATGTGATAGTTTTCATATTTTCCAGTTAGCCCTTTAAAAACATTTCTTCTTCTGAAAAATTTTGCAGCATGTCTCAAATGCCAGAAGCCAGAAGTGCTCAGTGGTCAGTAGCCACAGCACTAGACAGCACAGGACTCATGCACTAGGATTAGAAGCTTTTAACTTAACGATTTGGCAATTTATGTGGTTTTCCTTTATACCTTTCACCAATGCATGCCTTTTACAAACTATCTGAATTGGCATTAATTTAGGACAGCACGAGCTTGAACTTGTTTGTCTCTATAGAATTATATACTTCCCGGGGTCTAGGCTTTGAGTGCAATCATCCGGCTAACTCTCCTGCCTTGTTCCATCTACTGAAGGTGCTTCCACTGGAGAAAGGCTAACCTCATCCATCTAAAAGTTCTAGAACAAACCATTATAACCACAATCTTATAGTGCTGATATACTGTGTTGCTGAATAAACGTTACTGAACAAGGTAATGTAATACAGTGGCTTATTCTGAATTTATCTTTTATAATTATCCCAAGAGGATAGCAATTGGCTTCAGACATATCTGGCATCTATGACATGACAGCTGGCATCGATAAACTGGGGATGAAGATGAGTTCTTGTACTCTGTATCATGTAGTGTTATGCCGTAGGGGACTTTACAAGAGACACTGGAACAAACATGTCAAGACACTGGGACATTCACACAGGTTAACAAATGTGGCATGGCAGACGGACTGGATGCTGTGGTTGCCATCGGGAGTACTCACTTTTTCAGCTCACTCTGCTTCTTTATGGCTTGTGCATGCCACTGGCGCACACCAGGGGAAAAGCCACTTGTGTGTCATGTAAAAGACATTATCAGCTAAGAAAACTCCATTTGATTGAGACATTATTCTATCACAGCTGCCACTGAGTTCCACAGAATTATCATCAGGTGCATCACATTTTATGAATCAGAAGTCTGCCTGCTGATTCATAAGCTGGCCAGTGTGCAATAAGAACAGGAAGCATCAAGGAAAGCGTTACACGATCTTCATGCAGTAAAGTCATAATCAGTGTCTCAGAAACAGTCAACACAACACTAGACAGAGATTTCAAAGGAACTGGGTACACACAAATGTTCTGAATGGGAGAGGGTGATGATATTCATGATTTCTTATCTAAATTTAAAAAAAATCAAAAATATCATTGTGCATGAAATCTTAAATTCAAGCTCAGACTATAATGACAATATCATACATGTGGAAATGATTACTGGGATATAACAGCAAAATGGAAGGCCCTGGAGACAACTGGACCCTGTCTTAATTGAGGCATCCCACAAAGTGCTATGGTATAGCACAAGAGTCACCATTGGCATAGCTGTGTGGCTCATCACCTGCTAGGAATGCCAAGGGCTCACCTGCCAATCATTCACAGAGGTATTGAGGGCTGGATATTTTGCCTATGTTATTCACAGAGATCTGGCTCTGATGGGCAGGTGATCATTGTAAAATGGTATATATTTCATTATCTCAACTTGGTAAAGGATTTGATTACACGGAAGAAGCATTATCTTTTCTTTATGGATAACAACAAACCCACCCTCAGAACATAAAATTTATTCCCCAATCCTAGAAATATTTAATAACTTAAAAATTTATTCAATTTCAGTGTTACATAATTTTCATTACTTACAACGTGGCGTTTAGAATAAAATAAAACCACACATGTTGGCAGCAGCTGAGGACCAGATCTGCTGATATTCTGAAAATAAGCCGCCATAATTCTGCATTCGACAGAAATGCGCTTCACGAGGGCTGGAAATGGCCATCTTTCTAATTCTAGGCGTGTGCGTAATCGGAAGAGAATCACGGCATTTACAAATGCGTTATGGAAGAAATGAAATGTTTAACATAACAACCTAATCTAAATTATAAGATAAATGCAAGAAAAATATTTTTCATCTCAGAATTTAAAACTGAGAATTGCACAGGGTGGCAATGAGTCGTGCTATAGATATTTATGGAGACTTTTACAGGGTGTTTCGGGAGTCCCCGGGCATGGGCAGGATCAGTTTCAGCATGCCTTCAAAGGCAAATGGAGACTTTTTTCTATGTGTTACAATAAAGGCTGAAAATGGCCCTTTCATGCTCAAAATAGAGATGGTGTTTTCTCATCAAGGCCACCAAGTATGGGGAGGAGCAAAGAGCCATCTTCTGCATGGAGATTTGGGGACTTCCGGCTCATCCCTGTAACTTAGTTATCAACATAAATATGCATAGACAAATGTGTAGTATGCAAAGTCACAACAGAAATATATTTAACATTTAAGAAAATTTAGAGCATCTACTGGTAAACTGACATATGTATATAATATGACTGGATTTATTCAGAAATTCATTTTTTTTTGCTTGTTATTGGTATTTCTCAAAGTTAACAAGACTCCTTTTAAAGAAGTAGAGTGTTATACTTGTACAGATATTGTCTTAATTTTAAAACTAATGTTGAGTAATGAAAATAATATTCATGATCAAGCACTAATTTTTTTTTTCAATTTTGGCTTTCATTTATATTTGTCCAGTTGTTTCATTAAAACTGCCTTTAAAAGATTGGCGTGAGATACTGCTTTTCTCTTTTTTAGCTGATGATCGCATTTTTTGATACATTCACATATGTCAGCTTCCTACAGGAACCCTACGGGTCTGCCCACCTGTGATGTCACAGTAAGGAGGGGCTTTTCTTCTGCAGACTCCTCCCTCGGTATCTCCTTCATCACCATGGCAACAGCCTTATCTGCAGCCCTAGAGCCTTTTCCCTATAACAGTGAAACCAACAACGAATGTGTCAGGAGGCGTCTTGAAGTTATTTGTGACAAGACAGGCTAATGTTTAAAGAGCAATCCGACATGAGTGAAGAGGTGGGCTGCTGCCAGGGAATCTTGAGGCTTTTGGCTGAGGAGAAAACACACAAAATCTGAAAGATTATTTGTGAACTTGTAGTTAGCTACTTTTTCACCCTCTATAGCGGACCTGTTTAACATAGTATTTTTATATGTATAATATATTTGAAGGCAATTAACATGAAATGAATATATTTTTATAGTATCAGTTTTAGCATGCTATAACTTCCTTGTATTCCTTTGTAAATTATGACTATACAGCCCTGAGATATTTGGTTTAGGGCAGAGATTGAGCCAGGCTCTGATTTGCTGAGAGCTTTTGTTGGGTGGTCTTTGAAATCTCATGTTTCATCAAATTTGGCATTAGGTGTATATAAACATCATCTTGTAAATATTCTATAGTGGCTTCACATAGCAGAGGGTTCTGTGAGATGGGCTAACCTGAGTGAAGGAGTATTTTTTTTTCTCCTAATTTTAATGTTTTTGAGACCAAGAAATGTCAATACAATTTTAGAAATGTCTTTTAATTGAAGAATTTTATAAATACACAAGTAAAACATTCCTGCTGGGGCAGATCCTGCTGGGGCTGCCTCTGGTGTCAGTTTGTCTCAGATAAGGAGGATTGTGAGTCACCAGGGATGTCAGCCTCCTGTCCTTTGAGTTGACTGGGGTCTCAAGTTTATGAGAGTAAATATGGGGAGGTCATCATGGTACAAAACAAAGCATCACTTTCCCAGTATTTTTAAAACAAAAACTTTGATTTTTCTCAGGTCTCTTGGCAGAACATCCTTGGAGAAAATCATGTTTACACTAAGAACACATATATTTGTGTTGTCAATCTACTTAAGATATAGCTGTCTCACAAGTAAAGAGACACATGGATGGGTGCTGTGTATGTGTGTAGTGTGTGTGTGTGTGTGTGTGTGTGTGTGTGTGTGTGTGTTTTAAGGTGTACCCAGGATATCTAGAAAGCAGATCCCGTTTAGGGGGCAAACCGTCAATTTACTCAGGTTCTAACTTCCTAAAATGGAGCCGGTTGCACCTTATATTTATTGAATTAAAGGAAACCTTTTTGTACAGTTAATAGACTTTAAGACGTGTGAATCTTTTTATAGTTCTGTAGTTTTGTTTTGGCTTAAAGACTACATTATTAAATGATCATGTGTTCCTTTTAAAGATGGGATAGCAAGTACTAGGGCTCTTACTTCTTGGATGTATCAGTAATAATTTTCGTATGTGTTTTCAAAAGACTATGTGGCCTTGATCTTTAGACTCACTGACCTCAGAGAGAATAAAGGGAAATGATGTTTCATTGCAGTGCCAACTGGGGCAGAGAAGAATTCCATGTTTCCTCGTTAATGAAGCAATGTGAATTTCTTAAAATACATAATAGCACAATTCTGAATTCTGGGGAAAATGTATTGGGTACTCTTATGCCATTTAACATGTCCTTCAGATATTAAAGTAGTTTGAAACAGTGCATGCTATTAACTTACTATATGTTTATAAGCTGTGCTCATTTATAAAAAACTGTTTTATAACATTTATTTCTGCAAGTTTTCAAGAGCAAAATTATTTGCAAAGAAGTCTTTCCATGCTCTAAGATGTTCTAATATTACAGCAATAAAGAAAGTGGCATGCTTATAGTCAAATCCCTACTATATGTAAAAGAGCGAATCTATTATTATAAGGTATAATTGAAAAGCAATAACTTAGACTCTTCTTGCAATGAGAAGATATCAATTGATAAGCATCTCAAAAAATTTCAGGTGAATTTTGGAAAAAAAAGTCATTATTTGAAATGCTACCAATCTATAAACTACAAAGAGAGAAGTTTTACATGTGCAACTATAATAGCTAGAATTAGCAACAGACATGCTTTTTTTTTCTTTTTTTCTTTTTTTTTTTTTTTACTAAAACAGAAACAAAAACCAAACAAAAATTAGTCCTTTCATGCTGAACTCTAGAACAAAGCAGTGATTGGCTGGAAGGTTGAATCATAAACACATGCGGGGCTTTGCATTTCTTGCAGAAAAACCCACCAAAGCCAGGGTCAGGTCACTTTTTTGAAGACAGTGCCATTTTTTCTTCAAGGTTACACCTACTACCTGGAAAGAGTCATGATACTGGGTTAGTTCCCTCTTGCAACTGTTGGCTTTAGAGCTAACACCCCACGAGCTTTGTTGTTTAACAATGCGGTACAGTCTGAGTACAGAGCAGAGGTCTGCGGGCAGCATCTTTGTGGCTGCAGAAAGGGTATTTGAGAGCCTACCCTGCCCAGGGTATCCACTCACCTATCAAAGACCCCTCCCACTCTACTGTCCCTGTCATCAGATGTCCTCCGTCATGCTGCTATTGCTGACTTTCCCCCTAACTTGTAGGATGCTGCTACTAAAATTTCGAATGTGGCTGGTATTCGATATAGCAACTCTGTTCAGTTTTGCCATCAGTAGCTCTCAGTGCTAACAGAGGAGCCGCCATGGGGTGAGGTTCTTTATAAGGTCAGTTGCTTAACACGGTCAAAGAAACCCAGTTCACCCAATAGTTCAACTTTACAAAAAGAATGTGCCAAAAGGTTAACACCGACTTACTGTTTCAAACAACACGGAGACAACAAAATGAAAATACAAGTGGAAATGCACTCAAGCAAGAAGTAAGTTATACACTTCATACTACATGAAGCCATCTACTCCTACCTCATGCTGAACAGGAACAGGAAGGAAGCAGATGAGAAGGTGATTGACCTTATCTCATTAGGCTAGCCTCGGCTACGATTTCAAACACGTCTTTTCTGATCTCAAGTGAAAGTCACTTTTGCTCATGACCTTGCATTTCTTAAGATGTTTCTAAGTAGAAAACATGGTATGCAAAAGGATAACGTTGTCCTTGGTGCTTTCCTGGGAGAACTGCCTCTCCTTTCTCTACCACTGCTTTCTTCAACAATAAGATGATAGCCCTTTAAACAATACTTGAGCACAATCTTTCCAACTACCACTAGGAAATTGGGAATATATCCCCAAGACACAGCGTTCTGGCAAATGGCATGAACATTTATTATTTCAAAAGCCCCACTTTGCTTCACTGCTCTTCTTTTGGTGACATGGAGTAGAAGGTACAGAGCAGCGCTGGGTGTCATGGGGCCGTCTCAGGGTTGATGAGCCAATGCAGGTCTTGAGGTGAGGATATACTGCTATACTCCCTGCCTCTCAGAGGAGAGGATGCAGCCACCTGGAGATGATGCCCTGAGCTCAGTATTCTGTTAGATACCTGGACAAGTTTTGGGTATTGGGTCTCATGATAGCTTGTTTGGGGGGGGGGGGAGGGATACAGTTCACTTGGACAGTTGAAAGTAAGATTGCGAATAAGAATGATTTGGCCACAGCCCGTCTGCCTCTGAAGCATAGGAGGGACCCAGACCTGCTGGTCTCACCTGTGTCCACACTTCCTAGAACACCATCACATCTAAGGGCTGAGGGCAGCTCTCCTCCTCTCCACTGAAGTGACTTATTTAGGATATCAGTCAATCAACATCTATATATTCTCATTCAGAAGCACACTTCTAAAATCTGCTTTTGTTTCTTTGCTCTTCATGTGCAACTAACGCAAGTATTCCATGCATGGGATTTTTTTTTATTTTAGATCACAGCAGCTTCATAAATGTTGCCACCCCTTAGGTTCTTATTAATGCTGAGTGCCAGCCTGACATCTTTATGAAGGTTTCCTTGACATCTAAAACACTTAGCGTGCACAATACACAGATACTCAGTCCATTTGTAATCAATCGGCTAGTTACAGACTTTGTTACGGCTGGCATGGAGTTTGTAATTTAAAATATGTATTGCATTTAGTGTGTGTGTGTGTGTGTGTAAGGGAGACAGAGGAAGGGAGGGAGGGATGGAAGAGAGAGAGAGAGAGAGAGAGAGAGAGAGAGAGAGAGAGAGAGAGAATATGTTGAGCTTAGACTTATGGTTGGTTGTTCTTTCCTTCCACTATGTCGGTTCTGGGGTTCAAACTCAGGTCATTAGGCTTGGCAGCAAGCGCTTTTACTGCTTGAGACATCTATTTGGCCCATGGAGTTTGTAATTTTAAGAAAACATTTTAATTATCTTAAATCTTCTTTAGTAGAAATACTAAATAAAGAAATGGAAATGCACCAAGATTGGGAAAAAGCATAATATGACAAAATTAGATATCCCTCTTAACCTGGAACTAACATGGATTTAAGATATAACCTTTGGGTTTTGATTTTAAAAATCAATACATGCTGTTGTCCAAAATGGGGAAACATCAGAAGTGGGAGAATACAAATAGCGCCTAATATCTTCCTAAATTCTACCCCCCCACACACACTATATCTTATTTTGACAATATTAGAAATTAAATATTTCTTAGGATATATGTTCAACATGTTCATGCTTATAATTGTGACTGATTTCATTTGTATTCACAAACACACACACCTGCCATCTTCATAATTTTGAAATGTTACTCAGGATGTGCTAAACACTAACCCCACTCCTGAGTTCTGCTCTTGGGGCCTCAGTGCCTGCAGGACGCCAGCTATGGCGAGGCTCATCGCTGACGGCTACCCTTTGCTGGCTTGTGCCGAGCAAGATGAACATTCTTTCTCTCAGGAAGGTAAATGCCACAGTGTCATGATCTCTTCAGACCTCAAAAGGAGAGAAGGTTAGAGTGGAGCTTCTCAGTGACCTTTGAGCACTGGCCATCCCTCCCTGCCATTTTGTGCACTTTCCGAGACAGATGAACCAATGTCGATCTCCGACACAAACCAGGCTTCTGCTTAGGCTGACCTTGACCACCCCTCCCACCCTGTGAGACCTCCCCATGCTCAGTGTTTTTTTTCTTTCAAGTTGTGGAACTGAGACTAAATGTAAGCATACTCATTCTTCTCTCTAGCCATCTTGAAGGGAGCTTTGCATTTGCCTTACCCAATGTTTTGTACCTTAAAAATAGAGACATTTTTATTATGTATGTGTGCACACAGAAGAGGGAACTGGATCCTTTGGAACTGGAGTTATAGGTAGTTGCCAGCTTGCCTAGTACCCCAAATTTCTGAGACATACAGGCAATCTAAAGCCCTTGGAGGTCCTTACTATCATCCTTTGGCAGGATGTGCCCAGCTACCTCCTATCAGTGAAACTGCCTCATGCAAATGAAGACTGTGTTTATTTCTCTGGAACCATTTCATATTATCTGGTGCAGGTCTCCTCGGGCACATAGATATTTAAGTACAACCAGTACATACACCTCTTGGATGTCCATTTTCTAATTATTTAAGATGCTGATATTACATAACATGGCCAACTTCGGCAGAAGGTGATCCTGAGTTAGCGGGGGAAGTTTTAATTAGATATTTGAGGAACTTCACACATACAAATAAACATTCATTAAAATTAATAAAGTGTTGCTGGGTAAAGTTGCCTGAAGTTTGCTCTGAAGGATAAACTTTTTTTTTTTTAAATTAACAGGGTCCATTTTGTCCATTAGCATGCCACTTGTTTTTCTGATGACAAACATGGCTCACTTCCCTCCCACCATTTCCACAGACATGTCTACCCTCCACAGAAGGTCAAGGCTACAGCAGGCATTCAGGCCTCCTCCCCTGCCTCCAGTTCTGGATTAAGAATGTTTTAATCCAGAATGATTAATTAATTAATTAATTAAATTAATTAATTAATTTAATTAAGAATGAGGAGCAAATCTCCTCATGACTAAGAGGCCTGGAAACCACTCGTCACTGCATCTCAAGAGAAAGCCCTTCATTATGCTGCAGGCAACTTTCTCTACTTAGGGTGAAGTGATTTAAAGCATTTCTTTTCTTCTGAGCTTATTTTTATATTAGAGATGGCATAAATAACATATCTGAAAATTAAATAAATATAGACTACATTTTTGTATGATAAATATCAAGCCTGTTATATTTTGAAAGGTCATTGATTGCTGTGTGAAGTATAAATCCCCTAACATAATCCCAGGGTAGTGTTATTATTGTTTTTTTTTTTTTTTTGATTTCTTGTCAAATATCATAGATCATTTGCAAATGAGTACCTTGTTGAGGGGAGTTACTTTTAAGGAAAAGGAAATATTGCTTTTTTTTTTTTTTTTTTTTTTTTTTGTCATCAATAGCTCCTCTTTCCTTACTCAGTACAACAGTACGAGCAGTCTTACATGAATGGACACAAATCCCAACAGTGGTGAAGAGCTGATATAAAGGGCATTCACCACTTGCACGGGTAGTTGCTGAGACTCTGCTGGGGCCCAGGAAGAGGAGGCATGGTTCTTTTCTGAAGAGCCTTGGGACCTGGCACCTACATGTATGCAGAAGGTCAAGCTGCTGGGTAAGATGATCTTAGAGCCAAATGCAAATATTGGGTTCTTTTATTATCTCCCACATTGCCTATAATTGGTATTTAAAGATAAACAAAATAAATGTGAATCTCTACAGATAAATACGTAGTTACTAGAAAAAGTTCTTTTGGGTCACTGGGCCTTTTTAACACTAAGGTTGAGGTGCGTTGTCCAAACTCTAGTACATACATGAAAGGGAAGAACAAATAATAAAGAATTTCATCCTCCTGCAAAAGTGGTGGTTTTTAAAGGTTGGCCATTGTTACCCCGGAGAAAAGGTTAATTTGGGGTTCTCCCCAACTCCTTTCTTGAAAGACCATACATTTAATGTATAGTTACCAAATTACTGAATCAGAGTTAGCAAATCTACCTAAATGTTATTCAGTAGAATCACCTTGTATCTGTCTTTATTCTGGAGGCAAACTATTAACTAGGGAATTGGAATTCACCTCTTTAGGAATATTTCAGGAAAATTCTATTTCTAAATGATGTCCCAAAATTATGGCTCTGGAGCCCAATTACTTAGTAGCTTTCCTCATGTTCTGGGAGCTTTATGTTCTGGGGAGATATAAAGTTTTGTTTTTGTTTTTTTCTTCTTATACTAGTCACTAGAACACCACTTAGTTTTGCTGACATAATATAGGAAAAAGTGAGTTCCAGAAAGTAGGCCAAATTCATATGTGCCCAGGTGAGAAGGTCTGTAGCTAAGGTGTTCCAAGTCTTGATGTTCTTAAAACAACCCAAGAAGAAAGCAAGGTTATGGGAGTGCCTGCTCTACTATGCTTTCCTAACCAGTATCCAGGGTCACTGGCGATGTGTGGCTTTGCTTTTTATTTTATACCATGAGTGCAGATAAATACTTCCTTAATCTTGTGAGGAGCTGAAGGAGTCACAGAGAGATGTTGCCTTTGGGAGTCACAGTCAGTCCAGCCAGGTGTGGCTATGGGGATGAGCAGGTACAGGTGCCAGTCAGGGAGAGGATGAGAGAACATGGGCCCGTTGACCACAGTGCAATTAGACTCAAAATAGAGTTTCAACTGCAGCTTTGCCTTTTATAAATATTCTTGCTAAGCCTCTATTTTAGTTTATGGAAATGAAGACTATATGCTTCAAGAATATGACAAGTCCCATGAAAACATTTCCCACAATGCTTGGCATAGGAGAGGTCGACAATACCTGCTGAACTAGGAACTGTGGAGCCCATGGACTCTGTCAGTCTGAAACATCTAATAATAATATGCTATTGTTATATTAACTCATGGAGTAAATGCTAACAGATCAATTTAAGTGGTAGCTTGTCTCAACTGTCAGAGTCTAACTGGTCTATTGTGACTTATGTATGATGACATCGGCTTCAATGGTGTCCAGAGGGGACTTTACATGATAGAACTGGAATGCATGGGCATTGAAAACAAGACCAACTTCCCTTTTTATAAATGCTCTTGAATTTCTCATGCTTCATGAATCAGCAAACCCAGGTTCAGTGAGAGACCCTATTTCAAGAAATAAGGTGGAAAATGATATAGGAAAATACGTGCTATCAGTATCTGACCTACACACACGCACTCACAGACTCACACAAGCACATGCATGTATACACACACAGACACAGACACAGACACACTATCTATCTATCTATCTATCTATCTATCTATCTATCTATCTATCTATCCATCGACATATCTAACTACGTACCTACCTATCTACCCAGCAAAAAACAAAGCCACAAAAGATTGCTCCATTTTCTTCCAGGCCATGGTTATTGGCATCTGAAAAGGTTGGGCTAGGGAGACAACCAGGAGAGCAATTCTACAGTTAGTATTTAGATTATGGCTAAACCCAAGACTCCCATCTGTAGTTTACCTATCTATAAATCCTATCTATCTATCTATCTATCTATCTATCTATCTATCTATCTATCTATCTATCTACCTATCTATTATCTTAGAACTTAGATTCTAAGAATGGAAGGGACCTTTCTGTCTTTCCCAAGTATCTATAAGATGCTATGCTGTGAAACAAAATAGCTTCCTGTGTATGCGGATAATGAGACCGAGGGTGGCCTGAGCTGACAGAGCATAGAACGTGGAGTTAGAAACTGAGGGCTGACCTGAAGGAACAGCACTTTTCTTTCTTGTTTGGCCTTGGGCAAAGAACTTGGGCTCTCTTTAAGCTGTCGTGTAAGAATGAAGGGGAAGCGGCCTCACTGCCTCTGCAGAGGTTTTTGTGAGACTCAGATGGGAATGCATGTGAGGGTGACCTTCATTATGCATGAACAGTGCCTTAAATCATTCAGTTCCATTAGCTGAGTCAATTATTGTCTATGTGCATTGAGGAGCCCAAAGAATCTGAAAGAACTATTTATTACTCTAAAATAATAATCTGATGAAGTATGCTATAATGAAGCAAAGAGTGAATAGGCTCTCCCTGCCAACAAGAACCCTGAACCCCAGTGAGTCTGAAGTGGCTCTTTCAGTTACAGATATAGACTTCCAATGCCTGTAAGGTTGTGCTGAATTCACAGGCCATTTCCTGTGCTCTAGCACTGACAAACACAGGACCATATGAACAAATCTACCCAGTCAAGTATACATGGTGGCAGCAGTGATGGCTTTCAACTTGTGAGTTCTAAGGACGAGTTCCACCAGTAAGACTAAGATTATGGAAACATTTTAAATAGTTATAAAAGGTCCACTAGTTGGACTGATATACTGGCATCACCTTCATATTTTGCTTCTTGTGACTGCGCTTATGTATGTATGGCTATGTGCATGTGCAGGAGTATACATACATATGGATCTCATTCTTCAGGTTCTGTCAACCTTGGTTTTGAGGGAGAGTCTGTTGCTAGTCTGAAGCTTAGCAAATAGACTAAGTGGGGTGGTCAGTAGCCTAGGGATCTGTCTGTCTCTACCTCCACATTGCTGAACTTACAAGGCTACAGTGCCACGCCTAGGTTTTGTGAGGCAGGTTCTGGAGATGAAACTCAGGTCTTCATGCTTACAAGGGCAATTACTGGATCCATTTTCTAGCCCTGTATCTTGCATCCAACTTTGACAGGTTAGCACAGTTGTGCACACCATTTTGTTCTTGGTTGTACTGAGTTACTTCTACTCTCTTTGACATGAAGCATGGCCACATTTGTCTCCTGTGCTAGAAAGCTGTCCATAGTCTGTGTTGCAGTACACCAAAATGTGCAGAGAAATTTGACAAGGTCTTTAAGATGCTCATGAAGTTCTTCTCAACTAGATACAAGTAAATTTTCTGTTCCAGTTTCTTTATATATACCATATGAATATATAAAAATAAATATGTATATTATATATATACACATATGTGTATATATACAACACACACATATATATGGGCATACTCATGCCATAGCGCATGGATAACTTGCAGGGGATTGACTTCTCCATATGCCATGTGGGACCTCGAGATCAAACTTAAGTTGTTAGGCTGTGAGCCATCTCACTGGCACAGCATATGCTATTTTTATCATAGTTTAAAGGTCTTGTGAAAGCAGCAGAGTCTTAGACTCAAAATGGTTTAATTTCACTGACATTTGTGTGTCTAAAAGCTTACATTTTCCTTCCTTTTTCCCATGAACCATGTCACAGCAACTTTGTCTAGCCATTTATCACTCTCTCAAGAACAGTAAGATAAAAAATCCCCCAAAACAGAAAACAAACAACAAAACAAAAAAACTCACCCCCCCAAAAACAGAAAACAAACAACAAAACAACTCAAAAAAAAAAAAAAAAAAAAAAAAAAAAACACTCCAAAGATTAACATTCCCATTGTGTCCCAGAGTCAAGAAGGATTTAGCAGCAAGTCTGAGAACACAGCTGGGATGGCCTCTGGGAGAGAACAAACCTAGTGTGGGCACAGCCCTGGGGTTGAAGTCACTCTATTCTTCCAAGGAAAGTGGAGGTTTCAGTGCTGTGCAGATAATGTGGAGAGAGCAGCCGTTGAAAAACCATGCCTTCCTTTCACTGGGCTCGGATGGAAGCTGAGAATCAGAACACCCAGCTCTCCACTGTGTTTGTTACATAAAGTGTTACCATTTTGTATTGCACCCAAACCTCAAAGATGCCATTTCCATTTCTCAGCTTATGGTGCTTTCTCCATACTTGAGATTTGCCAGGGCAGGCCCTCCAGGGCAGTGGCTCTTAACCTCTGAAGCCTTTCACAGGGGTTGCATATCAGATATCCTGCATATCAGACATTTATATCATGATTTATAACAGTAGCAAAATTACAGTTATGAAGTATCGAAGAAATAAATTTGTGGTTGGGGTCACCACAACCCGAGGAAGTGTGTTAAAGGGTCACAGCATTAGGAAGGCTGAGAATCACTGCCCTAAAGTTTGCTTCCGGAGTTTTCTCTAAGGTTATGGTGTTGAGTTTATAAACTCAGCTATAGGTTGAGTTTATGGTGTTTTATCATTAGTATTTAAAAGTTAAATTCATCTTCTGGTCTGATTTTCATTTATAATAACTATTTTTTAAATCTTCATTGTACATTATTTTAAAAGATTTTTTTTCCATTTCAGTGAAAAACTTGACTTACAGTGTTGTAGCTCTTTTTATATAAAATTCTTCAAGGTTTAGAAACTTCCCAATAATTTTTTTGTTGTCATTGCCAAAGTTGCCCTAGAGCTTTATAAATAATTTATCAAATAGGCTCAGTGCTTCGTATTATCTTTAAAATTCACAACTAAAGTTAGCGGTGATTTGAATGAGCAATGTCCCCACAGGCCCATGCATTAGGATACTTTGTCCCCAGCTGTGGATGCTATTGGGGAAAGTTATGGAATATTTAGAAAGTACAGCCTTGCTGGAGGAAGTATGTCTCCTGTGTGGGCTTTTGGGGTTCATCGCTCCACCTACTTTCTGTTCTCTCAGCTTTCTGTGTGTGGGTGAAATGCAGTCAGCCAGTTTCCTGCTCTGGCCGCCATGCTTTCCCTGCCTTGTCAGGCCTTCCTACTTTTTCCTCCATTAATGGACTTATCCATCTGGAACCATAAGCTGAAATAAACCCTTTGTTCTTTGAGTTGCTTCTGGTTGTGGTATTTTACTACAGCAACAGAAAGATAACCAGCACAAAGTTGTTTATATATATTTTTCCTCACTGGGAAAAAAAAAAAAAACCCTCACTTTTAGCGACAATTGAATTGGGAATGGAAATGGGCATTTAGAATTTGGAGACAACAGTGAAACAAAAGGTATGTCCCAGTAAACCAAGAAATGGTCAGTTGGGGAAGAACTTGAAACAGTTTGAATAGACTCATGTATTATATAACCTAGCATCGAGTTGTGTTTCCCCTGACACTGCAGACTCTTGTTGGGTATTTCTAGTTTTGACCTATGAAGGCCTGGGCTTTCTTTTTCAGTCATACATGGAAAGATTGCCTGTGCAATGAGCACCCGGGTTTTTTACCCTGTGAGGTCAGCAGGAGTCTTCTCCTCTTTCTCCCTGCAGCTCCCCAATCCCCAAGGCATTTCTGTGGTTTCTCCTCTCTCTCTCCTCCAAGATCCCTTCCCATTGCTGAATCATCAATTCTCAGTTCCACTTTGCCCTTCCTGCCTGAGCTCACTGGCATCTTCCCTAACTGCCCTGGACTACAACCTTTTCGAGACTGGCACTCAGTCTCCTGCTTTGTGTTACCACAAACACAGGTTGTTTTGAGTCACACAGGTATTGGATAAAGCTTTGTTGGATGAATGAATGTACAGATAGACAGATGCTATGCTGTTTCACCTGCTTCAGACCTTGTGGGGTTTCTTCTGAACCTAGGCTATGTCATGATAATGATAGCCTTCACAAATACCTTCAGTCAGAGACCAGGATAGTAATGAATGGCTCCTGGATAAGGAAGAGTCTAATGGAGTCTGACCAGTATTGAAGAACAAGCTTCTTAAGCTGCGTTACATAATCATGAGCCCTTTTAATATTTTTAATATTTTCCATAAAACTATAAGAAGGAAGGAGACTTCCACTTACTTTGAAATGAAACAGAGGACAACTATGTAGGAAGGAGCAGGGGAACATGGAAGAAGAAAGAGGACTGGCCAAAGGTGCTCTACAAAGTCAAGTAGCTGTTTTGTATGTGGTGGCCCCGTCTTCTCCCATCCCTACAGATGCTGGGGACACAAAGATCTCTTGTAAGACATAGTCCTTTTATGTTTCTGTTTATCCTGGAGAGATAGAGCCACATACCAGACTCAGATCAACAGATATGAAAAAGTGAAGCAACAGAACGACTGAATTATGTGTTGGCTAATTGCCATTAAGGAAAAAGCCCAGAAAATTACCTGGCACAGAGTAGGTATTTTGCTGCTCAACTATTTTTTAAGTGACTTAAAAAAATCAATAAAGGCACCCTCAGTCATTGGTCAGAAGTGTCCTGGAGACTCCAATATAATACAGGGTATTATTGTTGCTCTTGGATGCCTACCAAACTTGATGGTAAGACTCTGTTTCTGAAAACACACACACACACACACACACACACACACACACACACACACACACACATACACACACACACACATTGGTCACTGGGCATGGATCAACGAAGTTGGTATTGACCAGAAAGCTTTCTCCCTGCTGGCTAGCTGTCAGTACCAGAAAGTGCTAATCAGGCTTCTGGGGGAAAGATCATTACCATTTTACAAAGAGTCTATGCAGAGAGGAAGCCTGTGAGCCACAATAACAATTGGCATTATATGGTATGCCCATTGCGATAGTGGAATGAATGTTACAGAATTCACAACTGATTTCTGGTTGAATTTAACGCCCACTACACTAGAGGGAATACATATCTGGCTCTGTAAATCTGGACAAGAATTTATGGTTGAGGAGCTCATACGTCCCAGGGGAACATGCTATTATTGTTTTGCTAAATTGACCTAGCATCAAACTTCCCTGTACATTCATATCCACATCCTTGTATTTAGTATAACCCTCTGACTTCATCAAAGAAGCGGTCAATGAAGAAACTCACAATGGCTCAAAATGCAGAGAGTAATTGGTTATGGAGTGTTCAGCCACAAATAGGACATCTATATCAAACTCTTTCCCTTTAAGGCTCAGAGACCATTGCAGAAAATGGGAGCAGAAAGACTTTAAGAACCATAACTAAGGGGGAACTGGACTGAAATAGTGTCTTTCGACATGACAAGATCACCACAGTCATAAACTCACAACAGCTCTGTCTGCAGAAGACATGCACAAGATCAAGCCAATGTACATCCCAGCAATCAGTAGAGTGGAGTCTCTGAGCTCTCACCCTTAGCTGAGGAGTTCTTAACAATTGATGGCTTCTGGGGATGGGAGAATCAGAGTTCTTCATTTTTATTTTTATTTTTTTTAAGGGAATGGCCCTGACCAGAGGACCTTGCTCCAGGCAATGAACCCATACTCATTAGAATATGGGAAGTGCAAACTAGAATCAGTGGGCTATTAAATAACAAAAATAATATGAAACTGGGAGGCAAGAGGAGGTGGGAACAGATCTTGGGTGAGTGGGGTAAACATGATTAAAGTACATTGTACACACAGGTGAAATTCTCAAAGAATTAATAAAAATGTAAATATTGAAAAATGGATATATATTATATATATGTGGAGAGAGAGAGAGAGAGAGAGAGAGAGAGAGAGAGAGAGAGAGAGAGAGAGAGAGAGAGAGAGAATAACCCACAAAAGCCTTGCTGAGCTGAAGCAGAAGTTCAGAGCCCGAGAGTTCAGAGAGTCCAGTATCTCCAAAGTTCACTTTTGTGGACTGGAGCTGGGTAGGGAGCTGAATCTCACAGTGCCTGAGAGCTTGTAGTCAATCTTATATTGATTTGAAAATTTGACGTGACCCAGCTGGCAGAGAGGTTAAATAAAACTACAGAGAAGAGACTATAACTTTAATAAAAAAAAAATACCTCAAGGAAGAACGCCTGAATTCAAGTTCACTGGTACTGAGACCCACACAAATTAACTCAGTGGAGAGACATGAACAAGAAGCGCCCAATTTTGGGAAGATTATTGGAAAAGTTGAAAGTTGCAGAGATGGTTTATGTGAGAGTATAGTGATTTTTGTATTCTGCCTGGGGGAAGGTAGAGAGCTCTTCCTGCTCCTCTCAGTTAAATAAATTTCCTGAACCATATCTGTATGAAGGAAACCCAGGGCACTGAAATGAAGCTGCTCCAGAGAAGGTGCTTGTTATTAGCTGCTGTCTATCACTTGGAGCCTCCAAGAGAAAAACACTCCCTTATTAGATGTGGAACAGCTTCGTCAGACTTATTTGAAGAGAGCCTTAGTTAAGGACAAGTGTCGAGCAATGGAGTATCTGAATAGCTAACAATACTGAGATGTCATGAAACCTGGTAGAGTTTTCAACTGAGTCTAACTGATACATCTTTAGGTTAGTAATAATAATGTCTTTATAGAAAAAACACGTAGAGCCCAAATAGAAAATTTGCCCAAAGACAGGTAAGTAGTTACTAGAGAGGTAACGGTTTGAGATGTAATATAGTTACAGGGTTCAGGGGTGGGTCCTAGTTCCAGGACCTGCCTTGGGTACCAAGACCTGAAGATGCTCAGGCTCTTTATTGAAGTGACATATGATGCACATCCTTCCACATACTCTAAACCATCTCTAGATTATGCACCTAAAATGATGTAAGCACTATGTAAGAACTCATTATGTCCTATTCTTGTTATTTTGTCTTTTTTTTTTCTTCAGAGCTGAGGACCAAACCTAGGGCCTTGTGCTTGCTAGGCAAGTGCTCTACCACTGAGCTAAATCCCCAATCCCAATTATGTCCTATTCTTTAGGGAACTGTGACATTAAAACAAAAGTCATGTTAGGATAGATAAGATTTGTTCTTGTGTATTTTCAACTTGAGGTTGGCTGATCCAGTGATTTGGATTTGGATTCACTCAGGGCCACAGGGCCAATTGTAATCACCTACTTAGCATTTTAATATACCAAGTACTGTCACAAACACTTTTTTTTGGTGTGTGTAGAGGTGTTCACACACATGTGTACATGTATGTGGCAGACAGAAGTCAGTGTTGGGTATTTTCCTCAATCATTTCCCTACAATTTTCCTCAATATATTTTGAGAAAGGGTCTCCAAGTGGGACCTGGGATTAGCTTAGTAGTCTAGTCTAGCTTTCCACTGAGCCCTGTGTTCAATTATAGGTGCAAATTGCCTCTTTTATTCAAGTGCTGGGAATCCAATCATGTCCACATGCTTGTGCAGAGAGCACTCCATCTCCCTGCCTCACTTTATATACATTGCATAGCACTGGATCACCAGAGGGCTTTGGATGCATAAGTTTAGTGCACACATTAGAGACCACAAAGAAATTGAGACTGAAAATCAAAGCTGGAAGAACTACCACAAGCCCAGATTCTGCTTCTAGCTACTGTGTTTTGCTGGCTTTCTGCAATGCTGTGATTAGAAGCAGAATCTGTCAATACCAGATCCTCATACTTATCCAGGCTCAGTCTCTCAATGTCAGCATCCACTCTCACAGCCGGGCCCTTTGCTGTACTGGTAGGTTCTATCAGATGTTAAAGATTTACATTGTCATTTACTTCTTCCTTGGACAAAAGCCTGTGGATTCTGGACTGCCTGTCTGAATAGACCTGTCTGTCATACAAGCTCACGTCTGGGTGAGGGAGGAGGGAGAACTGAGATCTGTACCCCGTGTTTGGCCTTGAGCTCATGCCCTCTCTTCTTTTCATAGTTATGTTAAAGTTCGGGAGTTTCAAAGAGCCACAGAATTGATTCATTAGTAAAACCCCCTCTCTACACATCCATAAAGAGGCAAAAGCCTAAACTGAATCCTTGTACTCCACTTAATGAGGGGGAGCATCTCTGAGCGTTTACTAGCTCATCCATCAGGTGGGGCCACGATTCTGCAGTTCATAGCGTTGTGGTGGAGAAGCCTGGGGTAGGGACTGAGAACTGTGGATACTTGGGAAAGTTTTCTTTTCATTTCTTCCTTATTCTTTTATTCTTCATTTCACCCTTCTTTGTTTTTGGCAAAAGATCCCACAATTGTGAGTGTGTGTGTGTGTGTGTGTGTGTGTGTGTGTGTAGGTGCACATGTGTGCATGAGCATGTGGCTATCACATGGCAACTTTAGCTGTCATTTCTCAGGCCCTATTTATCTTCCTTTTTGAGGTTGTTTCTCTCCTGGGCCTGGTACTCACTATGTTGGCTGTCAAGCAAGCTTCAGGAATCCCCGTCTCGACTCCATTTCTGAGACTATATGCATACAGCATTGCTTCCAGCAATTTTAAAAACATGGATTCTATGGAGTTCTTCATGCTTACAAAGAAAATGCTTTATTGACTAAGTCATCTCCCCAAGAACAGTGCCAACCAAACTGATGCCTGAAGAATGTTTATAGGTGTTTTACCTACGTGTATATGTCTATCTACTCCATGTGTGCCTGGCGTACTCAAGGGCCAGAGGATTCTCTTAAATCCCCTAGAACTGGAGTTAGAGATAGTTGTGTGCCACCATCAGAGTGGTGGAAATTGAACCTGGCTCCTTTGAAAGAACCATTGAACCATCTCTCCAACACCCTCATACAATTTTTAAATGACATAATTACAATGTCTACTATGCATACACATGTACTTGTATGTGTTCTCGCAATGGACCCAGGTTCAATTTCTACTACATATGTGGTTGCTCACACAGTGGAATGAAAACACACGAGGGCTTTAAGCTATGGATCTGGAAGCTCATCCTCTTCCATACAATGACTTGGCTTCATTCTATACTCCAGTGGTTTCACATGCATATATCTTGTGCAGACTGCTTTTTTGTATAAGACAGTAGAAGAGATAAAGCAAAGTGAGCAAGGAAACAGAACACTGCCCAATCTGCCATGTGGGAGAGCAAACAGAATCCCTATGACCCTTCAGCAATATACTTTGACAGTCCTGGAGTGAAAGAGCTGAGCGGGGATTTGGGTCTTGGTTTAACTCTGAAGTTGAATAATGTCCCACAGCTACAGCAAGCTGCCTCTTTCTGCAAGCTTGAAAGCTATCATGAACTAACAACAAATAGTTATGAGGCTTGTAAGAACCTTCTGCAGGCAGAATAGATCCTGGAGTCTCGTTTCAGCAAGCATCACAGGGATCTCTCACAGGCACCCTTGAGTCACACTTGACAGGACTTGGGCTCCAGGTTTTATGGAAGATTCCATTTACCAGCCCAGCATCTATAGGACTGCGTGGTTTTTTTCTGAGTAATCCATCTGCAGATACAAATGACTGCTTCTGGGTGGGCAGTGGGTCTGCCTCAAGAAGGGACTCATGATTAAGACATGTGCACATTGTGTTTTTGTAATAAATGCATTTTTCTTAGCTTCAAAGTTAAAAAAAAACCCCAAAATTAAATAACTTCCTTAAAATAGTTCAATTCTAGAAATGCTCGCTTTTCTTAGCTCCCTGGAGATTCACTTGACAAAATGTTCATCAGAGAGAACAAGGATGTGCCTCCCTAGTTCCCTGCTTTAGAATTTACTTCCCAGAGGAAAGCCAGAATAGACAAGAGAAGAATCTGAAGGTTGTGGTACAGACAGAATCTCTATGGTGTGTGTCTGTGGGAACCTTCATGATGTGTGTCTTAGAACCTGTCTGTGTGTGCTTCTATGGTGTCTGTAATTTCTCCCTTTTCCTGTAAGATGGCTTCATTCTTAATGTTAGAGGAAAACTTGCAAGCGTCCTTGATCTCCTTTTTAATCTCCTGTTGATTTAGTCACAATGATCCTTTAATAATATCAAAGGTTCACTCCACAAGAAGGAACCCATGCTTCCGGTCTGGGCCCCAGCACTGATCAGATCCCAGGCAGCAACTCTGCCCCCAATCTCACAGAACCTAGAGGAAGCAGGCCTCCCAGGAGCTCTAACCTGGGCAGTATCTTAGGTAAGGAGACAGCACCACCTGCCCCAAACTGGGAGTAAATGGGACCCACAACGGCCCAGGAAGTCACTCCTGGCCTGGAGCACTGATTCCTTCCTGTCTGCGCCTGAGCACTGAGCAGATCTTAGGCCCCAGCTCTAACCCCAGTAGTAACACCTACCCCACAGTTCTGATACAACCAAAATAATAGGAAAGACAGGCTCTAGTCAGAGACAGCACAGGTAGTACTAAGGAGATCCAGATGGTGAAAGGCAAGCGCAAGAACATAAGCATCAGCAACCCAGGGTACTTGGCATCATTAGAACCTAGTTCTCCCACACAAGAAAGTCCTGAATTCCCCATATCACTAGTAAAGCAAAATTCAGATTTAAAATCACTTTTAATGATGATGATAGAGGACTTTAAGAAGGACATAAATAACACTCTCAAAGAATTTGAGAAGAACACAGGTAAACAGGTAAAAACCTTTAAAGAGGAAACACAAAAATCCCTTAAAAAATTACAAGAGAACACAACCAAACAGGTGAAGGAATTGAACAAAACCATCCAGGACATAAAAATGGAAGTAGAAACAATCAAGAAATCACAAAGGGAAACTACCCTGGCGATATAAAACCTAGGAAAGAAATCAGGAGTCATAGACGCAAGCATCACCAACAGAATACAAGAGATAGAAGAGAGAATCTCAGGTGCAGAAAATACAATAGAAAATATTGAGACGACTGTCAAAGAAAATGCAAAATGCAAAAAGTTCTTAACACAAAACATCCAGAAAATCCAGGACACAATGAGAAGACCAAACCTAAGGATAATAGGTATAGATGAGCGTGAAGATTTCCAACTTAAAGGGCCAATAAATATCTTCAACAAAATTATAGAAAAAAACTTTCCTAATCTAAAGAACGAGATGCCCATAAACATACAAGAAGCCTATAGAACGCCAAATAGACTAGACCAGAAAAGAAATACCTCCTGTCACATAATAATCAAAATACCAGTGCACAAAACAAAGAAAAAATATTAAAAGCAGTAAGGGAAAAAGGTCAAGTAACATATAAAGGCAGACCTATCAGAATCACACCAGACTTTTCACCAGATACTATAAAAGCTAGAAGATGCTGGACAGATGTCATACAGACCCTAAGAGAACACAAATGCCAGCCCAGGCTACTATACCCAATAAAACTCTCAATTACCATAGATGGAGAAACCAAGATATTCCATGACAAAACCAAATTTACACAATATCTTTCCACAAACCCAGCATTACAAAGGATAATAGCAGGAAAGCTCCAATACAAGGAGGGAAATTATACCCTAGAAAGTAATCTTCTTCCAACAAATCCAAAAGAAGATAGCCACACAAAGATAATTTCACCTCTAATAACAAAAATAACAGGAAGCAACAATCACTGTTCCTTTATATCTCTTAACATCAATGGACTCAATTCCCCAATTAAAAGACATAGGCTAATTGACTGGATATGTAAACAGGACCCAGCATTTTGCTGCATACAGGAAACCCACCTCAGTGACAAAGACTTTACCTTAGAGTAAAAGGCTGGAAAACAATTTTTCAAGCAAATGGTCCTACGAAACAAGCTGGGGTAGCCATTATAAACTCTTCAACCCGAGAACACAAAGGGAGGGACTCATGGCTCCACCTGTATAAGTAGTTGAGGGTGGTCTTGCCAGGTATCAGTGGAAGTGATACCTTCCACTTGGTGCCTGAAAGTCTGGATTCCCTAGAGTTGGGGAATTTGAGAGCAGGGAGGTGGAATGGGAGGATGGTGGCAGCACACCCTCATAGAAACTCCCAGAATTATATGGGTTAGACATGACAGAGGCAGGCCGCCAGAAGACTAGATTCCAGAATTCAAACAAAAAATTATCTTGATACTAAAATTTGTTTTGAGAATTGTATATTGCAGAATACACAGCCTCAGTGTATCTAATCATCAAGCAAGCTGAGCAGACCAGCTCCAACTTCTGATGTCCTGGAATTCCAGCTGCATGTAGTGAAGACACAGCACCAGAGGCTTAACAATTTACTCTTCCCCCTGACCCTCTTCTAATATCTCAATGCCCATAATCAGCTTGAAGAAGTTAATGAAGAGTCAGTGCCCCTATTCCCTGGGCTTGGGGACTGAGGTGGTTAATATTAGGCTGTCTTTCTAGGGAAAAGTAGTGGTTTTGTTGGAACAGGGAGGATTAGCTAGGATTTATTGCATAGCCATAACCTATTGGTAGAAATAAGTATAATTGTCATTAAGATGAAGTTATAATTTCTTAAATGGTACAAAAATTTGATTTCAAATTTAAGGTTTTCATTGGTATGAGCTTCTTATTAATATAAAAGTGAGATTAACATTGTTACTCTCGTAAGCATTGTGCCTATATAACACATTTAGGAATACAAAGCTTAGACCTAGTCCTTCTTTAACTTTTTTTAACTGATTTGAGATGGTTAACCTGAGAGTTAAGGTCCTATAGCGAATTCATGGCTCTGAGTTTATTGTTAGCGTGCTTTCTATATTTTATTTAGAAATAGCTGAGAGGAGTTAACAGACAACAGTCTAGATTGTTGGTTTTCAAAACATCAGAAGTTCACAGAATTGATAATACAAACACTTCTGCATTAATGTTCATTTTGATTAGAGACCTGCTTGCTCTTGACAGCTTTCTGTCTTGGATTCTAAGGAGAAATTGAGCATCTTTGAAGTTAACTCCAGTTGTGGTGAGACAGCCACTAGGCAAGAATTGCCTCTTTTCATCTACAGACAAATCACTGTCCAGAGAAGGACACACTTGTGGAATAGTTGACTGGTTATATCTGCCAAGACAGAGTAATTAGCCCTTAATAATTCTGCATCACTATGTCTATCAGATGATCCTGGGCCAGAAGGCTGGAGATCGGATGCTCCAACGTTTTGTAGTATAGGGACTGTCCAGGTGTTCAGGGGTCTCTATAAATTGGCTAAGTTTTAGAAGCTATGCTTTGTGCTTCCCATACCTCAGTCATTCTGGATTTCTGGCGGGGTTGAAGACTTATAATCTCATAGCCAATCCCAGCTTATTTTGAGAGAATTATTTTGAGAGAAAAGATTTGAGAGGATGATTTTCAGCTGACATTCATTCTAAAGCCAAGAAAAAAGTCAGGTTCAGAACTAAATCTTTTAGTTAGGAGGGATGACAGAGGTTGTGATTAGTCAACAAAATGATGGACTGGGTATTACGTCTATCTTGTACCTTACTGACACAAATTGGTATAGTTATGCTCTAATTGTATTTTAAGAGAAAAGTTTTATTTTAACAGGAAGGGTGATATGTAGGAGGAGCTAAGGTGGGAGGAGTAAGGAGAGGAAGAATAAGGAGAGGAAGAGGAGAAGGAGAGGAGGAGCTAGGTGAAGAGGGGTGGGGAGGACATGGAGGCAGATGTTCGAGTGTCTCCACCAGTCAAAGATAGTTGATATGTCTAGGTTGGGTAGTAGGTTACACTTCTGATTGTATGGGCATCTTGTTATTGAGCATTACCAAACTTATAAAGCCTTTGATTAACATTAAAAAAATTGTATAAAAGCAAAAAAGAAAAGTGGGAGATGGGATAGGGGTTTTCTAGGGAGGGGAAATGGGGAAAGGAGATGGCATCTGAAATGCAAATAAAATATCCAATAAATAATTTTAACAAAAGAAGTAATGTTAATTGAAAGAAACAATGACCAGCTTCCACCACAGTACGACACCACTCCTGTCCTCAGATCTGTGACATTAGTGTGCTCAATCTTGAAATGCTTCTATATCTTCATTGCCATAGGATTCTACACACAAAAGTACAGTGTGGTCACGTCAACTGAAATAAAATATCATCACTGGTAAATTAAAAAAAAAAAAAAAGAAGAAACCTGTATGTGACACTACTAGAGCAACCAACAATCAGAGACTAGATCACCTATAGACCAAACATGGATGGTCTAAAAATCAATGAATCAATGAAATAATTCCTAATGATATTCTGCTATGCTCATAGACCAGTGACTTATCCAGTCATCATCAAAGAGGCTTTCTCCAGCAGCAGATGGGAATAGAGGCAGAGACCCATAACCAGACATTACATGGAGAATGGAGAGAGAGAGAGAGAGAGAGAGAGAGAGAGAGAGAGAGAGAGAGTATAATACATATGTATACCATATTTATACATACATGCATACATACATACATACATACAGTATGAGTGTGTGCATACTTTGTTTTCTGATGTGAGTTTAAATCAGACTCATTCCAACAAAGTAGCCCAGGTTGGCTTTATATTTGCTATATAGCCAAGGATGGCCTTGCACTTGTAATCCTCTTTTTCCTACCTCCTGGTATGTGTAGTGCTAGGAACAGACCCTAGTAAATATTAGCTGTGTTGGAGTTCTTGCCTCTCAGCTAGCAAGAGACTTCAAACAGACTCCAGGGTGAGGGACTTTTCCATGTCCCAGGAAGAGTTCTCTCTCTCTCTCTCTCTCTCTCTCTCTCTCTCTCTCTCTCTCTCTCTCTCTCTCTCTCTCGTTTTCCGAGACAGGGTTTCTTTGTGTAGCCCTTGCTGTCCTGAAACTCACTCTGTAGACCAAGATGGCCTCAAACTCAGAAATCTACCTGCCTTTTCCTTCCAAGTGCTGGGATTAAAGATGTGCGCCACCACTGCCTGGCTAAGATTTTTCCCTCTTTCTCCTCTGCTTCTCATCTGTCTACACTTCCTCAGCATAGGAATTACAGATACACACTGTTGTGACCTGCTTCTCACATGGTGCTGGGGCTCGAACTCAGGGCCCCATGCTTATGTGGCAAGCACTTTTTCCACGAGTCATCTCAGCAGTCTCTAGGCCTTTTAAAAAATTCTTTCTACATTGTCCAGTGACATTATCCCAGAGTATAATGCAGAAAGCACCACTCACCAATCACACGCAGGCTTTGGAAGCTCCCAGACTGAAGGACTTCCTGAATTAAGCAGTGCACACAGGCAGAACTCATCCTTTTAAAGCTGGTTCATTTTAGCCAAATCACAAGTGTATCATTTCAACTATCTGCATAGAGTTCATGTGGGGCTTAAACACATCTTTCTCTTTCATCTTTGCGATTATTCTTCCAGTACTTCCTAACCCATCAAGTTTTATCATCACGCCATCAGTATCCTTATGGCCTACAGGGCAGGGGTGAAGGCTGCAGTGTCAAAGGGAGCTCAACTGGAGTATGACAACCGAACACAGGCACCCGACTTCCTGAGATAGCCCGGCACCATCTGCCATCTGTGGTCTCTAGAAATTCATTCATTCACACTCAGATTCTGGCCCTGCCCCTTCCATTCCAACTCCTACACCTTTGGCAAGAAATGTCTACACAGCTGGATTAGATTCACAGGATGGTTTTATTTTTTGCCTCATTAGAGTTGAGTTTTCTTCCAGCACTCTGGGGTTTCTTCATATATTAGCCTAGAAATTATTTCAAAAAGGGAAAGAGCATTTGAGAGAGTGTTTTAGGTAAAGGCTGGGAGAGGGGACAGAAATCAAGTTGCTTCTGCAGTACGCAGCAAACATCCACACAAGTATTTCTCCTCTATACCCCAGAGTGTTCATTCTTCATCACTCCCCCTCTGAAACTACAGAAACAAGATCTGCAAACAGCGGTTTTGTTCGTGGCCTGTCACATTTCAGATTACAGAACACTAAGTAACCAGTCAATGGATGTTGTCAGACACTGCACCAGGCCAGGGAGCAAACAAAGCACACAGATGTGATCCTCAAGGAACTTGAGTTTTGGAAGGGATGAGAAACATCTCATAAATACACTATACATATAAATATGTCATTTAGGAAGTGATCATGACTGGTTGTGATACATGTTTGTGCTTTCTCACCCTTTCTATGACAATAGGTAATTTATGGTAACAATTGTCTTGCACTTTGCTTTTCCCTGTTAATATAACCTCATGCTTCTCCTATATTTGTACAGAAATATCTTAATTTTACTATATTTCTTCAATGCTCAGCTGCCAGCCATACTCTCAGTTGTCTCCCATCTCTGATGATACCTATTATTCTCTATTTTTGTCCGTTAGAATTACTGCTATAATAAACAAGCTATTGCACACAATAAATATTTTCCAAGAGGCATAGTTAGCTCACTATTTTTAAACTTAGGGAAATAATCTTGATTTTTTTTTAGTAAAACAAACAAACAAACAAACAAACTGTATAAAACCCAACCTTCAAACAAGAATGGTCAATTACTGTGTTAACATTTCAACATTTCAATTATTTGATTATTCTAATACTGTGGTTAAATCTCTTATAACTCATATAATGAATTATAGCACAACATGTAGATAGGTAGGATTATTAAAAGAAAACGTCGCCAACAGGATGGTTTTGAGGGATTATGTTGAATGTTGTCTTCTCTCTTGGTCCATTATTTTGTACTTCAACTAAAGACATTAATTAGAAAATAAAATAAAATAAATAAATAAATTGTGGTCACATCTTTTCTGCTATCTCTCTGTCATAGCACGTGGCTCAGGAGTACTTGATTCCTTTTCTGTTTTTTTTTTTTTTTCTGTCCATCTGCAGGTGTTGAACTGCAGGTGTTTATATGCAGGTGTTTATATGCAGGTGTTGATCTGCAGGTGTTGATTTGCAGGTGTTCATCTGTAGGTGTTCACTCCTAGGCTGCTTCAATATCTTCGGTAACAATTTTATCTACTTTGATAGTAATTCAGTAAAGTCAAACTAGAAGTACTTGCAGGAGCCTGGGGTTTCCTGTACTTAACATATTCCCATGTTTCCAAAACCTACTGTATCACAAAGAGATACTCAATAATATTTGCTTAATTAAATTAAAAGTACAACAAGAAGAGCCATTCACAAAGGTTTTAGACTGTGCTAGAAGCACCTACACCATTCTCTCTGTGTGTGGTGTGTTGTATGTTGCTGGCAGTGTATGCACATTGATGTCTATGTGGAGGCCAGGGCAGGATCTGGGTGTCTGCCTTCCTCTATCACCCTGTGCCTTAATGCTTTAAGACAAGGTTTCTTGTGAACTGTCTCACTGATTCATATAGGCTGGGAATCCATATCTAGTTCCTGGCTCCTGTTTCTGACTTCCAATGCTGGGATTACAGCTATGTGCAGACATGAATGGCTTTTTATATGCTTGGCATTCAAGCTCGTCTTCTTTATGCTTACACAAGTGCCCTTACACACTAAGCCATCTCTCTAGTCCCACCGTTCCCTTTCTGACCATCTGTCTGAAACTTCTTGGTTTAGGAAGGGGAAGGTCTATCTACAAAAGCTGAGAGTAGGGAATGGCTGGGACCAGGGCCCACAGCCAGCGACACACAACCCACGCTGGGACATTGAGGAGCTGTCCTTCAAAGATGTTAAGATGAATCAGACAAGAGAAAGACCTGGCATTTAAATGAGTGCATTTGAGCCACAGACTCAATTCTCCAGCAGGCTCTAGATAGAATTTAGAGCACTTTTCTTCACTCGCAAATATCCTGTGGACGTTTTGGTACTCAGTGATTTTCCACAGAGTCCACCTGTCCCTTTTGATGCAACAGAACCAAACTGAAGACAAAGGGCTAAAGCAGCTTATGCTCATTCTGTCTTATCATGTGGAGAAAACAGCCACACCAGAGCATAAAACCCAGTTTCCATCTAGGTAGGTAAAGGCAAAGCCACTCAGGTAAAATAACCCAGCTGACTCCAAGGCTCCTGATTCCGTTCCTTCCACAGAATCTTACAGATGAGCCCAGCCAGCGGTTGTCCATGCCATCAGTGTGTCAACAAGACGCCAACTGTGAGGACTGCCCTCTTGTCTAAGTCTGTTACGTTCCCATGCAATGCGGAAGCAGGCTACACCAACAGGGCTCATGCCGAGATGGCTGTAACCCACTTATCCCAGTAAGCCTTCATAATCTTTTAATGGAGAAGGGTAATGTCAAGGATTACTTGAAACAAGGGATAATCCTAAATGACATGATTAGAAACCATGATTTTTTTTTCTTTCCTTTCTTTCTTTTTTCTTTTTTTTTTTGAATAGCTTAGCTTTCCAAATCTTAAAATCTCACTGGCAGCAGGGGGCAGCAGATGAAAGTCAGTCCTGGGCCAGTTTCGAGGATAGAACATTCCAGATGGAAAGCTCCTTAATGTGAAATTTGAAAAAGCCGAGCACTGATTTTGATTCTTCCCCGTGTGTCTGCTTTAGAAAAGAAGGCCGCTGAAGGCACAACAGATTCTGCATTCACATGGGTCATACTCTACACATTTTATAGTCAATTAAGTTGTGTCTGCTGAAATTGCCATCAAGACTTTAAAGTTAAGACTCTCATGGTGTTACATCTCACAGTATAGAGTATATTTTAGATACAGGACACCCTTCTTTAACATACACAAATGGCAGACATGTGCTTGGCCAGAAACAGCCACTGGTTTGAGGAAATGGTGATGCTCATGCACGGATATTAGGACCAGGTTCTGTTTAAGGTCCTGTCCCTGCTTTCCCTGCCTCTCACAACTGAGCCTGAAGATGACCCTGAGCCTGTGTGACATCTGATCCCAAGCTGACTGTCATCTCCACCTGTCCCTCCTTCCTCTTCATTCTATCCTGGTACCCTGTACAGAACCTACCCATCTTCACTGCTCTTCATGTGAGTAAACCTCCCCCAGGGGTTAAAATCTGGGGGTGAAGCTGTCATCTTCTTCAGGAGTCCCCATTTTGAAAGCAAAGTTTTGTGCTCCATATGTTCAGCTCAGGGAGTCCATCTGGTTCTCAAATCGAGGTCCCAGGAAAGAGAACACTGGCTTTTTAGGGGACCTTTGTGGAACTGCTAGTTGACAGCTGAATCTGATGTTATGGATGAGCCTAGGCCACCAGAGACTTTAAATGTTTGGGTGATTTTTGAGCTCACTTAAGACCAAGGATTTTTGAAGCACTAGGTCATATATAGTGCATTCTACAATCTTTGCTGTGTGATACAGCTACCTGTGCAAGCTTCTTTGTCACAGCAATTTCTAACTTCCACCTTGCACCTTCAAGTTCAGCACAACCCCGGCCCTGTAGTATGGCTCTTCTTACACACAGGATAACTTCCTGGTTGCCAGTGCTATCCTCATGGAATGCCACTATCATGCACCTGGCTCTGGGATGCCAGCCTCTGTCCACCTATTGCAACCCTGGGGCTGTACCAGTGTCAAGTGTGCTGCAGTTTGTGGTGACCGGTGACTTGGATGCCAGCTTCCTGCTGACTCTCAGTGTCCAGGGCCTTTTCTGCCTTATGTGTTCTTCAGTTTATTTTTGGGTAAATAAGTTATATTATACTTGTTCAAACTTTTGAAAGTCTCATCTGTGTTATAAAATGGGGAGAGAGGAAATGTCATGTTGCACGGATGAGAATTTTGAAGAAGAAACAGTATTTCTTGAAATCTCTGTAGATCTCCCACCTTCTTGCTGCTTGGTACCCTCCTCCAGCAAGGGAGCTCTGTCTTGACTTTAGTTCTAGGGACAGTCTTTAATAATACTTGAGAAAGGAATGGGTGGAAAAACATGTGCAGAGAGACATAAAGGTTACTTTTCTTTAGCTTGTCTAGATTGTAAAATGTCCCAAAATGTGACCAAGATGTAAGTTAATATGTATGTGTCCATAAGAGGTGACAAGGCCACTGTCATTTGGACAGGATTTCAGGCATCTCAGAGAATATTTGCTCAACACGTTTTACTTTTCTCTAATCTTTTTCACTTAAATTTTTGCGTCTATGAGCTGTGCCCATGAATGAATAACACCCCTTGGGGAGCTGGTGTACATTCCCATGTGAGTGCTAGTCAGGGCAGGCATGCCCCTGGGTGCTCACTCCATTTCCGTTTTGTTTGAGCAGGTGGGGGGGAGGCTCTTGCTCACTGCCACGGACAGGACATCAGGACGGGTGGCTTCCAAGCTTCTGAGGACTCTCCTGTCCCTGGCTTCCATCGCATCCTAGAAGAGCTGGGATTGTGAATGCCTATGCCACCACATCTGCTCTTTACTCTGGAGATTTGAACACAGGTCCGCAAATAAGCACGGCAAGTGCTTTTCCCACTAGGCCATTTCTCCAGCTCTCCTTTAATGTTCTGGAGGTGGAAACTGAGGCCTGTAAATGTATCGTCAATAATAAAGGTCATTGAGTTGATTGGTGGTTGATCTAGAGTAGACAGCTCATATTTCCTAACTTTCAATATTTTCAGTGTGTGTGTGTGCATGCACACGCACGTGTGTGTGTGTGTGTGTGTGTGTGTGTGTGTGTGTGTGTGGTCTCCTTCCACCTCTCCAGCAATGAGATCACAGTCACATGCTATTGCACTGCCATTGTTATGTGACATCTGAGGATTGAACTCTGATCCTCCAGCTGGCAAGGCAAACACTTTACAGACGAAGTCACCTTCCAGTCCTGATGATCAGCTTTAGAAATAAGATTATATTTCCAGAGAACAAACTGGAAAGGAATGATGTTTCCCTAATTATAATGTTTTTGATAACATTCATAAGCATAGACTTTTAAAAACTTAATCCTGCCAGTGTGTCATGTCAGATACTTACTTGCGAAAGAGCACTTGAAATCTATTCTCGGCCACTTGAAGAGCACAATGCACTGCTAGTGACTATGGTCACTAAGGTGCACGATAGCTCTCTTGAGCCAATGCCTTTATCTAGGTGAAGTTTGGCAACTTGTGGCTAATATTTTCCACTCTCTGTAGGTCTTTCTAAGCATAATTCTGTTGTGTTACATTAGACCAAATCCTTTTTGAGACAGGGTTTCATCATGGAGTCCTGGCAGGCCTGGAACTTGCTAGTTAGATCTGGCATTGCCTCACAGGTGCTTGGATTAAAGATTTTTGCTACCACACCTGCTAAGACTGAGTTTTAAAGGCTTCACACATAAGTGACATCACGAGACGTTGGTTTTTGTGTGCACGGTATATACTGTTTCCTGGTGGCAGACATTTATTACGTACAGTGTGTTGTTTCTAAGGCAACAGTGATGCAGGCCATGAGTATTCTTTCTGTCAGCACCCAGAGTCTGTTGTTCCAGGATATCTAATGTCACTCACAGAAATGACTGTGATCCCCTCCTATGTGACCTTTGTGCACATGCGCTGTCAGCCATCCCGTATCTGATGCTGCTGATGCTGGCTCTTCAGAAAGCTTGCCCCAGATTAAGTGACTAGAGGGTCAGGCAGCCGGGCACAATTCTCCTTTTATTGAGAACTCTAATTTCAATGCCAGTGAAAAATCTGTTACTAAAAAAGTTAGCGCTTCAAATGAGGTTTTAGCTGAAAGTGGAACCTACACTGATGTTTGAAACTAGAAACATCAGTAAAACAAGCAATAAATAAATTAATTAATTGTGGCTGGGTTTCATGTACTCAGGTTGCCTTGAAATTGACCTTTAATGTCTGACCCTCCTGCCTCCCTCCCTGAGTGCTGGAATTACAGACATGTATGCATGTCTGTAAACACCACACTGTGTTGGTGTAGTGCTGGCAACGGAACCCAAGAAAGGAAAGCACTGTAACAATTGAACCAAATCCCCATGCTCACAATTCTGTCTAATTTTGTTGGAGATCAGCACTATTCCCTCATGTGTTCCCGATGTATCAAGAAAGCAAGGAGCTCCCTGGCATCAGACGAGAGGGAAGTGGTAGAGAGTTAGCGACTCTTTACTGATGAAAGTGCTTCTGCTTTTTATTGAGCCCCAGAGTCCCCTGGGCAGCCACATCCCAAAGATTCTGACTGAGCAGGACTTTGGTGAATCTCTTGTTTTGCTGCTAGATGGTGCTGATCTACTTACTGTTTGGGAAGCCACCTTCAGTGACCTTGCAGTCTGCTTCTACCTTCTAACATCTGAGCACTGGAATTGTACCTCACCCCGACATGCTGATGGAAGAAGAGCTTGTCTCTATCTGGGAAAATTGTCCGAGTACACAGAAGGACCCAATGGGGCCTAAAAGACAAAAGGGCTATCCTCCTGGAGTCAGCCAGATGAAGCTGCTCAATCTGGCCTGGCTCTCAAGGAGCACAACAGAAAACACAACCAGTTTGCTTTCAAAGGCAGATTGCATCATCTCTAGATTGAGCTGGGCACACACACACACACACACACACACACACACACACACACACACACAGACACAGACACACACACACACACCACATGCACACAGACATGGAGGCATACACATAACTGTGACTTTTCAGGATGTTCTGCATGGATTTGCTGTAGGCACAGTTTGCATTGTTATATAGTACCTTCCTTCATTTCTTTCTTTCTTTCTTTCTTTCTTTCTTTCTTTCTTTCTTTCTTTCTTCCTTCCTTCCTTCCTTCCTTTCTTTTCTTTTTTTTTTATTCGTTTTTTTCCAGACAGGGTTTCTCTGTGTAGTCCTGGCTGTCCTGGAATTCACTCTGTAGACCAGGCTGGCCTCAAACTCAGAAATCTGCCTGCTTCTGCCTCCCAAGTGCTGGGATTAAATATAGTACATTTCTGTACAAACATATCTTCAAGATGCACACACACACACAGAAGTAAGAGAGGGAGGGGAGAAGGGAGGGCCTGGATGAAAGGAGGAAGGGAGAGAAGGAAAGAGTGGGGTAAGGTACTGGAAAGGCTCCCTAAGCATAACCAAGGGTTAAGCCAATATCTGCTGTGAAAAGAAACAGTAGAAAGAACTGGCATCCGGGAGGCCTGTGTTCTGCACTCTGAAGAGTAAAGACTCTTCCCCATACTGTCTCAATCAATTCTAATACAAATGACACTATAAAAATGGGCCTTATCAGTTTTGTTTAGTGGATGAGGCTTCTCTGTAGTAAATATAAAATTATCGAATGGAGGAAGTCTTGGAGTTTGTATTTAGCTATGCCTTCTTCAAAGTTTATATTCTCCCACTGATGCACCATAAAATCTCAAGCAAACAGCATTGCTATAGCACACACAAAGACAAAGTATTTAACCAGAAAGCATTATCAATCTACCCTCCACCACAATACTGCTATGATTTTGTGGGGTTTTTTCTGAGTACACAAAAAGCTCAATGCTAATACGGTGATTATCCATCAGCCACCGCCTCTGAAATTGATTGCCCTCTACAGTAGCAATTGATTAAATAAATGCACTATTTGCTAACATGGTTTATTTTTCTTCTACCAGTGAAATCTCATAAATTGGAGTCACCGTGTTTGTGTGCCTTTCCATTACAAATGGTCAAATGTCAATTTGAAAGCCTTTTGGGTAGCAGAGGGCAAAGTTTTGGCGTAAGCAACTGGCCATGAATTAGCCCCAAGAACATAAGCAAGCTTACAAAAGTTTCTGGGATTATGTTATATGAAATGGGGGTGCTGAGGGCACGACTGAGGTGAGAAGCTTCATCCCAGCCCTAATTTGTAATGTAAAATGTATGACTGTGTTTGAGTTTATATTAATGTGAAAGGGGGCAATGTTTAACAGTATGTAAAAAAGGATCTAAGTGTGTGTGTGTGTATTTGTGTGTGTGTGTGTGTGTGTGTATGTGTGTGTGTGTGTATGCAGCTATGTATAGATACAGACAGGTTCAAATAAAGAAAGTCATGTATATGCAGAAAAAAGGTTGCAGCAAATATACAACAGTCCAGTAGACTTGACCACATTTAGGATGTCTTACAAAGTCATTCCTGCTTTTTAAAAAATGTTGCATGGATAACTTGTTACTTATTTTCTGTCATGATAACACTTTAATAACAGGAAGTATGCATACTAAAAATAACCCACTGATCCTTTTGCTACCTATCAACATTTGTAGAAGTAAAATTTATTTTGTAGCTGGTATGGTAATCCACTTTCTACTCTGTGATTCCCTGAGGAAGAAAGGTAAAAAGAGGAGGAAGAAGAAGAGGAGGAGGAAGGAAGGAAGGAAGGAAGGAAGGAAGGAAGGAAGAAAGGAAGGAAGGAAGGAAAAGACATGAGTGTTGCTGTTGGGAGTTGGGCCACACATTCTTTATTCCTGGTACTTTTTCCTGTTACTACTATCAAGAGTTCTGAAATCAGGCTGCCATATTTGCAAAATGTTTCCCGATTTCGTATTTCTTTTGGTGTGTGTTTGTGTTTGTGTGTGTGTGTGTGTGTGTGTGTGTGTGTGTGTGTGTGCAGCTCTCTGTGGAGGCCAGAAGAGGGCCCTGACTTGCTGGAGCTAAAGTTGCAGGAAGCTGTGAGCTTCCCTGTGTGGGTCCTGGGAATCAAACTCAGGTTCCTGTGAGAGCTACACTGCTGAGCCACGTCTCCAGTCCTACCTTGCTATCTCTTAATATGAAAGATGCTAATGCTCCTTGGATGGGATCTGCCTACACAATGCATTCAGCATAGAGAAGAGGAGGGTGAGGAAGACATTTTTGTCTTTGTAAAAGGGAACCTACCCTTAATAAGAAAAATAAATTAGTCCCTAGCATTTAGGTAATGCTGTTATTTTACTGAATTAAAAGCTTTTGGTTTTTAATTTAAGCTTTGGATCTAATGGCCCCCTCTTCTTTAAATAATCAAATTATTCCCTTTTAGTGTTTAAAAAGATCTTTGATAAGTTATTTCTCCGCCAGTGAAATGAGCCAATTCAAGCCAGATTAGATTTTATTAAATGCAGGTTTATTGGGAAGCTATTCTCAGGCAGACAAGTTTACATGCCCCAAGGACTGAGGCCATGGGAAGGAAGAGAGAGGAGAGAGGGAAGAGATAGAAAGAGCTTGTGCATCTGCTCCTCCACCTCCACCTGTGCATCTGTACCCCCACCTGTGCATCTGCACCACCCCCGTGCATCTGCTCCTTCACCCCTCCCCAACTTGTGCATTTGCTCCTCCACCACCCCACCACCTGTGCACCTGCATGCACCTCTACCATCCCAAAATCAGATTCCAATTTTGTCAGGTGTCCTGGTTATTCCTAATTTGAAGGCACAAGAGTCTGGATGTCATTTAACCTGGTAATCCCTCACAGCCAGCATTTACAAAGGATCTTCAAAACATGCCATGAGTCTGGAGACTTAACAAGTGCCCCCTTACACAGGTAGATCAGCCCAATAACTACAAATTCCCAAACCATCCCTTAACACTTGGTAGGCAAGAAAGATACAATTTGTCACAAAACTATCTGCATTGAATGGCGTTGGCATGATCAAATCAAGAATATAACTTACAAAATAGTTTCCTATGGGGGAACTATAACAAAGAAACAAATGAAGACAGGTGAATATTTCCACTACTACTTCAAGAAGGGAATTATTCTTTCAGAGGGTTTCAGTTTGCAAGGGAAGCTAAGCTCCCAAGGAATGAGGCACACCTTGGAGGGCTGGTCAATTATGTGTAGGAGCAACATGACCACCTACATCTTAGGAACTGACTTGAGACTTCTCCAGTGTATAAATATTGTCATATCTAGAGTGGCTACTTTCAATATGACCTGGGCTTGTCTTCCTTAAGTCCTGAGGCTTCAGTCTTACTGTCTTTTGCTGTTCACAGTACAGTCACCTGTTTCAACGTTAGAGGCTGCATTCTGAAGCAGCAACTGTTAGAAGTATTTTATTCGCTCTTTTTAAAAATTGTTTGAGAATTTCATAATGTGCTTTGACCAACTTCTTTGTGCCTCTTCTCCATCATGACCCATGGGAGGACTCTCCCTGCAGTTTCTCATTCTCTGTACCTTGACGAGTGTAGGCCTCTGTGTTCATCACTAACCACCTTCTCAAAAAGAAGCTTCTCCAGCGAAGTTTGGGGGATGTACTCATCTGTAAATGATAAGTGTCTTCTTCATGGCACTATAAATCCAGAGCCCTGATAGGTCAAAGCATCAAGGACAGGGAGAAGTCAGTTTTGTGCTGCCGAATCGAACCCCTTTTGACCTGGTACATTTCTGTTCCTTTGGTAAGTTCCATGCCCAGAGGAAGTAATACTATCTGGCTTCCCACAAGCATAACCTTCTTATCATGGGGGTTCAAGTTCCAGGATGAGAATTTTTGACTGATGAGGTATTTTATTTTATTTTATTTTTTAGAAAGAAGATGTTTGTAGAAGAAACCAAGAGTGCACAGCCCTGGAATACAGGATTAAAGCTTCTTTTAGATAATGCTGGCAAAAGATTAATATACCTGAGTGGTACTCACCAAGCCAGAAATACCTATGTCTTCTAAGAACTTGCCTAGACTGTAGATGCCCTAACTGGTCAGAAATACAGAAGCTGGTGTAACCAGTGACTAAGATCAGTGTCTTGAGCTAGAGCAACAGCAAGATACTCAGAGAAGCAGCAAAAGGTAGGATGCCTGAAGGAAGTGAAGCTGTGGCTTTGAGTTCTGATGTGGGCATCTCTCTGTGTGAACCTCAGATGCACAGAAAGTTAGGATTGGGGAAGACCCTCAACTTCAGTGTTCACTCATTTATGCAGAAACACAAAGGTCAAAAGAATTAGGAATTGACAATCCTCCATTACTTGCAGCCCAGAATCTCAGCTCACATGCTCACCAGCCATGGGGAGGTGACAGGTGCACCATAAGTCACCCCTGGCCCATGCTGAGTGACCCGACACATCTGGGTAGCCAGGAAGAGCATGACATCTTGTGGCCTATGCTTCCTGAACTGACTTAGTAAGCACTGATTTACAGAAGAACAAGCTCATGTATTTTTGTTGTTGTTATTTACTGTCCTATGAGGACAGATGTAAAATAAAATGAAGTTGCCAAACAACACTCCATGAGCACAAGCCAGAAGCACTCAGCCTGGGGCCCCACAGCATCCTGCAAGGTGCAGGACAGAAGTTGTTTCCATGGGGATTTCTGAGGAAAGAAAGGCATACTCATTGTTCATTGAGTACCAGTTCGTGCAGGGGGGCTGGTTTTATTTCTCTGGGACTGTGTGGAGCAGGAACAGTTATACACAAAGGTTTTGGATTTGGTAAACAAGGCAGTTTGCTGGACAGTGAGCATGGGTGAGGTTGAGATGGGCAAGAGCAGAACATGGGAGGGAAGGCAGATTTGAGCAGTTTATATAAGTGGGTGACTTTCTGTGTGAGGACCAAGACATAGGGTCCCTAAGTCACAACCGTCAGCAGCTTCATTATCATCAATGGCATATTTGGAGCTATAACGCCTGGTTGCTGTTTCTATGAAATGATACTGCACATGGGTTGGAGCATACGGGCTTCTGGTTAGACACTAGACACAGAATACTCTCGGTGGTATCCAATTCCACGTATGCGAATAGAAGCCTGTGCTCCACTTTCATTCTTCATATTTAGAGCAAGCTAGAACTCCTGGAGAGCTGTGAGGGTTCAGTCTTCGGAGACTGAATGTAGAGGTGTTTCCTCCTCATTAAGGGAAGATTAAAGCACCTGAACATTGTGCAGGTCATGATTCTGGCCCTAAATATGGCCTCCTGCATCCAAAAGGAAATATGCTTTCTGATAGCATACACACAGGTTTTCTACTTCCAGAAAGCAAAAGGCAAGTGCATTCAGCAACATGATAGACTGGATGCAGGGAAGAGGGCCAGCACATTAAAAAAGATTGGCATATCCTGATAGTGGCCAACAGAGAAGATGAAGAAAATTGCAAAATGACATGTGATAAAATTATGAAAAGGGTGGGGCACAGAGTTACGACATTTGTTACTGCATGCCAACTATCATGATAAATATTTATGTGTTTACTTAATGTAAATATGCAGAATATATGTCCCCCTGTACATGTAGCTATGGTACATGACTATGCAGTGGTATTAAACACAGTCACTCACTGTGTGAGCCTCGTTGTAGTTCAATGGCTATCACTATTTCACCTTCCCACAATGGAATGCTGTACCCCTTAAACAAGATCTTCCCATTGCCACCAATTAAAGCTCCAAATTCTCTATGAGTTTGATGGCCTTGAACATCTCCTGTGATGGGAGCCATGCAATACTGATGCTCTTTCATCTGGTTTATTTCAACACAATGTGTGGTGAGCCCCCAACACACACAACTTCAAAAAATGCTCATAACTTTCCCATATCGGTACCATTTTTCTCATTTAAAATTATTTTTTCATAATTTAAATCATGAATATATTTACATCATTTCTCCTTTTTTCCCATGTTCCCCTACTCCCTCTAGAATTTATAACCTCTTTTATAATTATTGCTTTATCCCTTCTCCTCTTCTTCCTCCCTCCTTCTTTCTCTCTCTCTTTCTTTCTCTTTCTCTCTTTCTCTCTTTCTCTCTTTCTCTCTTTCTCTCTCTCTTTCTTTCTCTTTCTTTCTTTCTTTCTTTCTTTCTTTCTTTCTTTCTTTCTTTCTTTCTTTCTTTCTTTCTTTCTTCCTATCAGGCAGTGGCTATTAGCCAGACCCACAAGTTGTCAAAATGCAGAGAGTAATTGATCACAGGGTGTCCAACTCCATCTTGTACACCTATAACTTCTCCACCTAAGGGCCAGGGAACAGTGAGGAGAAGGAGGCCAAAAGATGCTAAGGTCAGGGGATCAGGACACCTACTGATGGATAGTCCATTCTAGATATGAAAGAGAAGTCACACCCATGAAACCCCATGTCTCTTATTCTACTGAAGTAAGTAAAAGCTTGAGAAGTTGTTTATGTGAAAGTCACCACTAGAAAGTAGGCCGAGATGTGAACTCATCCATAACTTGTTAAGCATAGGTTTCCAACCGTAACAATAATTATTGTGGTAGGGGACAGTGAGGCTCCTTTTCCTCCTCTTCCTCTTCCTCTTCCTCTTCCTCTTCCTCTTCCTCTTCCTCTTCCTCAGCAGGACAAGGAAAGTCTGAACTCCAGGCCTACTCTCTTCTTCCTCACAAAGATTTATGCCATTGCTATCTCAACTCCTACTTGCGTATAGAACCTTCCAGAAAGTGGCCACCCAACTGAAAATAGTCATAACAGCCATTTCTACATCCTCAAACAAGCAGGGCCTCCTTTTCAGGGACAGATTCTTTCTATGGCTGAATTTCCATATGTTTCCCATTGTTTTAAGCTCTGTGTACGTTTAGGCTGAGTTTTGCCATTCCTAACCCAGTGCCTCTGAAGAGGGAAGCCATGCAACTGCAATGAGAACCTACAAGAGGGAAGCCTGAGCAACGACCTCCAAGTAGCATTTGCAAAGGTGTCTGGGAAGAGACCAAACCTCTGTCTACTCCATCTTTGTACTTGTTCAAACCCCCAGCACCTGGGCAGGGGTCCTGCTCTGAATGACAGAGCCTCATCTTTCCAATCTTTGGGGATCTCACCTGCTTCACAGGTTGACTTCAGAGTCTTTCTCTACTTAGGCACATGAGACAAAGGACTCAGGGCACACTTATGAGAGGACAGTGACAGAGCAGAAGGTCTCCTTATTCCCATACTCTTGTTTAGCCCATGAAGTCAGTTGACCTTTTGTGGGAATGAGGACACGGTATGCAGTGTGTACAGTGACATGAGTTAGAACCCCTCAAAGAGTTAGCTTTCAGTTGATGCTTCCTCTGTATTCCTGACTATTAGTGTTAATTACAGCTGATTTGATTTAAAAAAAAAAAAACAGAATAATGAGGTACAAAGAGACATGGTTCCTGATTCTGCTACCTGTGAGCTGTGTGCTCTTCAGCAATTCCTGACTATGCTCTGAATCTCAATCTCCCCTTCTGGACAATATTTATAGTGATAAATAATGACTGACCTCTAGAGTGATTATGTGGCAGTCAATCAGTGTCTTACACCAAACCCTCTTGATACCACATGAGAACTGATTACTTTTTACTGGCCTTTCAGAACTGTGCTTGGTCTTCTACTTACAGAACATGCATGTTGTTCTAGGCTTTAAGTGAAAGCACTAGGTTAGCATAGTCATCAGTGGTTGACCCAGGTGAGCTCTCCTAGAGTGCCCAACTATCACTGTGGGGTTGGGAAAACAAATAATGTTTTCAGGACAGAGATAGCTAAGAAAACATTCAGTGGTGGCGCACGCCTTTAATCCCAGCACTTGGGGGGCAGAGGCAGGCGGATTTCTGAGTTCGAGGCCAGCCTGGTCTACAGAGTGAGCTCCAGGACAGCCAGGACTACACAGAGAAACCCTGTTTCAAAAAACCAAAAAAAAAAAAAAAAAAAAAAAACCCCAAAACATTCATAACTTGCATTAATCGTCAAACTGTTCACATGTTACATGATGAATCACATTGACATTTCCATTTTCTAAAATGAAATTATCTAATGAGTTGGATGCATTTATGAAGATAAAAACTGGCTTCTAATTCATTTATCCAGAGTATTAAATTTTATAATAATTAGTCTGCAATATATTATTGTGAGGAGAAAGGAATTAGTTCAATTAGTTCGATGTCTTGCTATAGTATTTAGATGTGGAAACCGAGTTTCTGCTCATTGGGTACTAATACTCTGGGAAGCTGGATGTGATCTGGATTCTGTAAGCAAGCTTACCTACCACATGGTGGAGAATCACAATGAGATGAACAAGGAGGTGATGCTAAGCCCATGACATCTATGCCCACTGCTGTCATTATGTATGAGAAAGAAAGCAAGGCTGGGCTTTTTAGTTGGGCAGACAAAAAGCACGTCATGATTCTCAGCACATTTATTTCTACCAACACTGCATCATCTCCCTTTCCCTTTGTGTCAACAACATAGGTTCCCCTGGCAAAGCCTAGGTAATCTTTCTTTAAAGAGGACCAGAAAAAGCTTTCTGATAAAACTGGCTATTTCAAATGTTTAGGTCAAAAGACATTTACTTTCAACAGGACTATATCAACAAACTTGCCAGGAGAAATATCCAGCCAAAGAAAATGTCATCATCACAGACATCCATGGACTCATTCTGGGTAAGGTGCAGTCTGAGCCACTGTGCATGATGCAAGGTAGAGGTAGGGACTGCAATGTCCATGTGCTTTTAGCAAACATGCTGCCGAGGTGAGCACAGTGTGCTTTTGTCAAGAGCCACTCCAAACTGTAAAGGCCAGCAAGAGTATATGAGAAATTTTAGAACTGCATCAATAGGCATTTCCATTGGAAAAACAGTTACACTCTCACATGATCGGAGTTGGCTGTCCTAAGAGATTTGCCACATTTGGGAAGGATGAATTCAGTCCTGTCCAGGAGAGAAAAAATTGTTCAAGAATAATCATGAGGCCCTCTGGCCCTCACTGTAGAGGCCCAGGTACTCAGGAATCAATAAACACCATTAAAGAAATATTCTGGAGGTTAGGTGGTTTCAAGTCCTCAGTCAAAGGACAGAATTGCAGAATGGATTAAAAACCAGGATACATCTATTTGTCACATCCAAGAAATGGACCTTGCCATCTATGACAGATGCTACTCAGGGTAAACAGATGAAAACACGTATTCAAAGCACATGGACCTGGAAACATGCAGGTGCTACTGTTCAAATATGTGATAACACAAAGAAACCTCCCCCTTGCTAGAAGAGATAAAGTTCACATCATACTAAGAGAATATCAGGAGGACATTATAATTCTAAGCATATACACATGAATATGGTAACACCCAATTTCTAAAAACAGACATCCCTACAATGTAAAATCACAGATTCATCTCAACACAGTATTAATGAGTAACTTCAATTCTCCAATTTCACCAATGGGTCATCTCAGCAAATCAGAGAACCATCTGAGTTGAATAATATCACAGACCAAATGGACCTAACAGATATTCGATTCTCAGCAGTCTATGCAAGCTTCATTTCAAAAAAAAACCTTCTATTAAGACACAGAGCAAATCTTACAAAATGGAAAATTTAAATAACTTCTTGTATTCTATCAAGCATAATAAAATAAAGATAAAAATCATCAGTAACAAACAATCAAACTCCATCAAACTTCAGAAAGTACAAAACCTCCATGAAGTCCAGTGACACAATGAGTTTTGGATTTGGATCTAGTCCTGAACACTTAGCAGTTTTCTTCTAGATCCAGACAGCTCATCATTTGTGAAAACAGGGGTGGAACTTAGTCTCTCACCTGGATATTATAGCCAGCTTTTGTTTTAGTGCCCTGAGTAACACAGAACCTTGGTATTCTAAAAATAGCCTGCAAGTACTAGAAGAAACGAGTCAGGCTTTAAGCAGAAGCAAGAGGGTAGTGGGCTTGATTATTGCTGGTATAACAGCCTTAATTATATTAATTGCTAGCACCACTGCTTCTGCAATTGCTTTGACATAAGAAGTTAAGACAGCTACTTTTGTTAATCATTTAGCAAAAATGTTACTAATGTGTTGAATATACAAGAGGATTTAGATAGGCATTTGGAAGAATGGATTGATGCTCTTTTTTCTTTTCAAATTATCGAAAGGAGGTTCAGAATTTAAGAGTAAGGAGTCATCTCGAGTGTCATGCCAAATGCCATTGGATTCATGTTAGTTCTAAAATTTACAGTGGTAGTCACTATAATTACAAAAAAGTTTAAAGACCCTTGCAGTGTATTTGGCATAATTCTAACACCTGTCTGGATGTTTTAACTTTACACAGTGAGCTTATGAATTTCAAGAATGCTGCTCTGCTGAGTGTTGATGCGGTAGATACTGCTCATAAAATTACTCATGGCCTGAGGTCAGTATCACTATTTTGATCAAGCTTCAAGAATGGCATATATAGTTTGATCATGCGAGCCCATTTTGTCCTGGGAATACTTTTATTCCTGCCCATCATGTTAAAGTTTGTCTTTAACAACAACAACACATTGGCAGCCAAAGTACATGGCTTGAAGCTGAAAATGGACCCCCAGACAGAGTTATTAAATTAACAGGCTGGCAAGCCAAGGATGGGCAAGATTCTGCACAGAGCCTTACCAACCTAAGACAGAAATGCATTGCTTTTGATAATGTATATTCCATGATGGTTAAGGAAGGCATTCTTGTCAGAACAACCTAAGAATGGCTCAGTCTTGTTAATGAAAAAAAAAGGGGGGGGGAGGCGGAGCACCTTTGGGGCTGCTTGGCAAGAATCTGACATGGGCCAAAAGCAAGGAAATGGGCTGCTTGGCAGAAATATGACATTGGCCAAGGACAAGGAAGTAGGCTTCAGGTAGGAATCTGACATTAGGCTAAAACAAAGAAGTAATTTTAGGCAGGAATCTAAATTTTAGGCTAGAACAAGGAAGTAGGCTTCAGACATGAAAATGACATTGGGCTAGGACAGGGAAGTTGGCTCAGATATTTTGGTCATCCTGATAAGCCCTTAGAAACAGTGATCATGGGAGTGTTCACAGAATTTTGTTTATTGCCTTGCTTGTTCTTTGACTATTTGTGTTTATTGTCTAACTCATTTCTTGACTATTTGCATCTATTGTATTGCTTGACCCTCAATCTAGACCTGACCTATTTACTTGCATGTAATTCAAATGGTATAAAAGCAAAAAGGAGGAGAGGGGATGGGATAGGGGGTTCTAGGAAGGGGAAATGGGGAAATAGGATGGCTTCTGAAATGTAAATAAATAAAATATCCAATAAAAAAAAGAAGTAAATGGGAAGTGTGGGAAAGTCTAGCATGGCATAGGACCCAGGCCTTAGGGAATACCAGCCCCCGCTTTTGTTCAGTTCTATTCACAGTTAATTTATAGACCAGCTGTGCTCTCTAAATGACTGTCACAGCTCTTTGCTACTGAGTTTGTAAGGCAATTTTTGTAAATCCCTAAGAGTTTTATGTATGCCCACTCTCAGGTACTCTGAGCAGTTTCTTATTTAAAAAACAACAGAAACCTTTATATACCCTTGCTATGTGTGTGTATGTACATGTATATGTGTGTGTGTATGTGTGTGTATGTGTGTGTATGTGTGAGTATGTGTGTGAATGTGTATACATGTGTGTATTTGTGTGAATGTGTGTACATGTTTGATTGTGTATGTGTGTATGTATGTATATTTATGTGTGTGTATGTGTGTATGCTTGTGTGTATGTGTGCATATTTGTGTGTATGTGTACATATGTGTGTATGTGTATGCATGTGTGTATGTGTGTGCATGGGTGTTTATATGTATGTATGTATGTATGTGTGTGTGTATGTATATATGTGTGTCTGTGTGTATCTGTATGTATATGTGTATGTGTGTGTTTATGTATATGTGCCTGTGTGTTTGAGTATATATGTGTGTATGTATGTGTGTTTATATGTGTGTGTCTGTCTCTCTGTGTTTGTGTCTGTGTGTATATGTATGTATGTGTAATTGTGTGTGTGTATATGCCTGTGACCAAGCATGCCCATATATGTGAAGCCAGAGGTCTACATTAGGGCCTTCCTCAATCACTCCTCGGTTTTTAATATTTAAAACAGAGCCTTTCACTGAATCTGGAGTTTAGCATTTGGGTTAGAATCATAGCTAGCAAGCCCCAGGGATACTCCAGTCTCTATTTCCTTGGTTCCAGGACTACTGTACCCATGCTATGTGGGTTCTAGGGCTCAGACTTGGATCTTCATGCTTGCATGGCAGGCACTTTAATGGTGAAGTTATCTCTCTAGATGCAGAATGAGGACTTTTAATTTGTTCCCACAACTTCTCACAGCACAAGACTGCCTTTTGTTTATGCTTTTTTAGTTGTCTTTGTTTTTTATATCCTGTTGTACTGCAGACTTCCCCACCATATTTGAAGTTGGAAAATCCATGGAATGCCTGCAGTGGAAACACCTGAAGTTCTAGTCTGCTGTGAACACAGAACATGACAACTGGAAACCAGTTTGCTATTGTTCTCTTGTGGCCCACCTTTGCTTCTCATATCACATCTCCAGGTTATAGGAAGAGCCAGTAGAATGAAGGTTGCTGAATTTCTTGTTTTAGTATCCTGTTAAAGCCCAAAGCTGCAGTATTAGAACCTGGGGGCTGGGTCAAATTTCCTGACTCAGGTTTCTGAGCTTATGCTCCGACTGAAGAAAAGTATTAGGAACAGCTATTAACAGCATGGGTTGTAATTTTTGTCATTTCAAGTCCCATGCTTGGAAAAAAAAAAAAAACCCAACAACTTTCTTCCTCTAAATTTCCATTGTTCAGTTGTGGTTAATGGTGCCTGCTTCTCAAGGCTATGATAAGGACTAAAGAAATGGTAGGTATGAACATCTTACTATGTCAGGATCCATAATGACACTACAGTTTCCATGGGAGTCTGCACCTGGACAGCTCCAACTGTGACCAGCAGAGGGCACGACACATGGGAAGATTCAATCAATGTCTGACACAACATACCCCAGTCTCCGGAAGAAACCCTGTCTCCTGCATGCTGCAGGTATTTATTCAGCTCCATGCCTTGCTTCCTGTCATCACTAAATCATGACAGCTGGTGGCTCAGCCAGTCAGCTCTGACAGGAAATCTCTGACATGTGCAACCACTTTCTCTCCCCCTTTAGCCTCGGCCATACCACCCAAACAAAGTCACACAGTGCATTTTCATTTTTGCTTCCTCATGGGTTCCAGTATAAAATGCATCCGTATGTTCTTCATTGATGGCACAAACAAAAACAAGTAACAAACAAAACCAAACCAAAATAAAAACAAAATCAAGCAAAGCTAAAAGCTTTGGGCTCTCAAGCCAAATGTGGCATTGCCACTGTCTCCTCACGTGGCACTTTACCTACCTTGCTCTGCCATTTGGATCCCTCTGCTGCCCCCAGCCTCATCCAAGGGTCTAATCTTGAGATCTGTTATAAATGGAACACCAAGTGTTTGAGATGAAAATGACTGAATTGAGAATCCAGACTGCACTGGCTGGTGATGCAGAGCCTGTATGAGCTACAGCTTCCTCCATGGTAGACCAGTTGTATCAGCCTACCGGCTGAAACTGCCCAATTGAGTAAATGAAAGGAAGAGCCCATAATTGGACAAAGGAACAAGTCATGAACTTGAGGAATTTGAACTCACTGGACTATAACTAGCCCCCCTTGATCCCAAATGAAATTCTTTGTTTCTTAAAGGTCAAGAGTGAAGACTGAGGAAACCCCAAAGAGATGGGCAAGTTATACCATGGAAAATTCTGACAGAAGAGGGTGGAATGGGAACAAAAGCAAAAGAAGAGGGTAAAGTAACTGAATTATTGAGCACAGACTTCTGAGACTACTTAAAGGTCAGAAGCTCAGGGAGAGACAAGATATGGTTGGTCTTAACTTCAGAAAGATAAATCAGAACTCCTGGGTTTCCAAATAACCTGGGGTGCATCTGAAGGGATACTCAGAACTGGCGCAGCACACGCTTGCATCCAGGAAAGCACTCTATCTGTGCTGGAGGGATTCCTGGCCCAGGCTCTTCAACACATCAAGAACCACCTCTCACAGTATCAAGACAGCAGCAATAAACATGGATTTTTACATGGGCAGAAAGAAAATAATCAATGAGCAATATTTGATATGCTTCATGAACTGTGTGGATGAATGCCAGTGACGGTGGGTCTGTAGTGAGCAGTCTGAGTGCATGGGCTTCTCCAGATATGAGACACAAATCCCTCCCCTCAAATGTATACTTAGATGATTTTCAATTCAATGGAGAATCTCACACATTGCCCAACAGGGTGGATGTGACAAATCTCTTAAGAATTGAGAACGTGTACTTATCTGAGAATCTACAGATGGCCTTTTGGTTCTATGGGCTCAACATTCATCTATTAGAAGTTAGGTTGAAATTTCTGAGCATTAAACAATGTTGCAAAAGAGTCACCTTCAAAAGACAAAAGCATGATAATGACAACAATGATGACGACTGTGACAGTGATGATAATCATAATGATTATATCGATGGTGATGGTGTGATTGTGATTATTATAGATTCCATTAATTGAATAGTAACTATATTTATTTTATAATATTCTTATGATTATCATTAATTGCATTATGTATTATGATCATATACTGTATTATATAAAGTCCCCACATTAATTACAGAAGTAGCTATAAGTTTTTGTTTGGTTCTTTTCAGCTAAGCAAAGAGTTTTAGGAAAGTTAAGGAACTTGTCTTTAATCACAAGTTCAGAGTTGTTAACAGAGTCCAAAAACAGAATGACTATGTGCAGTGGGTAGACTTTGCAAAACAAAGGAACTAACACTAAGTCATTCCAGACTCAAGGTAAACATCATTCTTTACTTTAAAACAAACTCTATATTTTAATGGTTATTATCAAACCCTGTTTGTAAATTGGGAAAAGTGAGAGGTGAAAACCGAAACGGGATCTGTCTTTAAGAACTGCTATTAATCAGATTCTCTGTGTTATTAGCTTAATGCACTAACACCCAGGAAAACCAAAGCACATTTCTCTCTCTCTCTCTCTCTCTCTCTCTCTCTCTCTCTCTCTCTCTCTCTCTCTCTCTCTCTGTGTGTGTGTATGTGTATGTACACATAATTACAATTAAAATCCCTTAGCTTTGCAATTTCAGAGCTAGGGTTCTGGTGGTCTTTGTATCTGGGGCAGAAAACACCCTAAATTTAAAAAGTGGTCAACTATCACAAAAGAGCTGGCAGAGCTCAGGTGCAGTGCCGTCCTTCCTGTAGGATGCTAGCTTCCGTATGGGTTCTGTATAAAGCATCTGCCCCAGGCCTGTCTTCCCTGTCTTCAGTTTAACTGTGGTTAGAAAACTAAAAAAGTCTAAAGTAGGAAGTGGGGATTTGGAAATGAGTATTGTTGGTTGTCATCTGACCAGAGAAGATGAACGAGCAGACAAATCTGAATGCAGAGCAGAGTTACACTATGGGGTGTGGGGGAGCAGAGGTGAAGGCAGAGCTTGGCAATATTTCCTTTCTACAGGAGCTGGCTGTCGTCTGTAAAATTATAAACGACACTATGGCTCCTAGAACCAGTAGGCGCACTGTATATTTCTTCTGTTCACCCTGCCCACAATCCTCACTGGCAACTGAAAGCAGCCAAGTACCAGTAAACAAAAAGAATGCCGACCTCAGATTTTTCTCTCCACGGAGGCACCACACTTGCTTATTAATCTGGAGCCTCCAGAGCTATTAATGTGCATTGTTAAAATGCAATCCTAACATGATTACATAAGTTTCTTGAGGCAATATTGCTGATGTTACATTTAAACTCCAGCAATCAGAACATCGCCATGCCATGCTGGGGAAGAAACTGTAATAGCATTAATTAAAGCCACATCAGCAGCAAGGCAATCCTGTGCCTGGCTTTTCTGGCCATGATTCCACTGAGTCTTTCTGTTTAGATGAATCCCATGGTTCTTTCTGTTCTGAGGTTTGGAGCTTTATCATTTTATTCAGACTGTATACTTTCCTCATTGAGTTTTAGGGTTCTTTTTTTAAAAAAAAACTTTTAATGCAATATTATTCAATTGTTATATACCAATTTTACATAATAGGTTTGATTGTAGCCTTCCCATACGTGTATATAATATATTTTGGTTATATACACCTGACTGCCCTCTCTGTCCCCCTTTCATTCCTGCCGAATTCCTCTTTTTCCCTAGTATGCCTCTATCTTCTACTTTCATGTTTCGCTGTTGTTTGTAACCCAATGAGTTTCCCAGGGTTACTAAGGGAGAATGGGCGAGGCATTATTTATAGGTGCTTATCAGTCAGTGGCTACATCACTGAGGAAAGTATCCTCTCCTCCCCCAACAGAGTGTTGCAGTATTTTATGTTTAACAACTGGTCTGGTGGAGATTTAATAAATGGCAAAGAACAGAAATGCCAAGAATAGAGAAGTGATTTTAAAAATTCCTCCCTACTCTAGCACCCAGATAGAGAGGCTGTTAATATTTTATAATGTTTTTACAGTCTCTGTTGCTGTTGTTGTTGCTCTGATGGGATTTTACAATCACTTGTTTAACTCTTCTTGAATCCATTCATTGCATTTGCTATTGTGTTAAGTAAGAATTTTCACATGAGGATACATTGTAGTTGGATATCCCCCTCCTCACCCTCCCGGTTCCTGAGTTCCCTCACCACCACCGGCCCAGTCTTTGTGTTCCTAGACAGTTTCCCTCTAATTCTCTCATCATGATTTAAGGTGTTTATACAAAATCTAGGAACCACACACACAACTATCTCTCTCTCTCTCTCTCTCTCTCTCTCTCTCTCTCTCTCTCTCTCTCCCTGTTTTAAAAACAGTTGGCTCTCTCCAAAGTTCTCTCATGCTTTTGTTTTTTGCTTAGCATGTTGTGAGCAAAATTTTCATGCTGCTGTATACTATCAGCATGGGCTTATGCAAAATGTAGTATTCCGTAAAAACTGTACACTAGAGATTATTTCCTTTGTAAAAAATTTGAACAAAAGACAAACCAATCATTACCTTTAAAGTTATAACCCACTAAACACTCCCTTCTTAAGGTTGCAGAACTCTGGTTTGAACTGGGGGCTTGTGGCATGCTAGGCAAGTACTCGGCCCTTGTGTTAAATTCCAGCCCAAAGGGTTCCTTTCATGTAGCACAATATAGTAGACTTGTGCATCAGATCACCTGAGCTGATGCTGGGTTGGTGCACAGAGCTGGAGTCATCAGCTTTGTCACTAAGCACAAGCAAAGACGTTGCTGTAGAGCAAGACAGGAACTCTGAAAGGCAGGAAGGACCAGAAGCCCTCTCTGTCAAGCAGGTGATGTTCTTGTTCATCTTGTCATCATGGAGAAGCAGGATGTCAACTCTGCCAGGAGCTGGAGAAGTCCTAAGTGTTGGCAAGTGAATGGAGAAGCAGTTTCTGCTCAGACGTGATGGTGATGTTTGGATCAGCCTGCATAACTGGGCTCAACACCTGGCTTCAAACTGTCCTCATTTTGATGGAAACCCTTACAATTCACCTACCACTAGTCATTCTCTTTACTGTGACCTACCCTGACTTTGTAGTGTCTGCTGTAATGGGACCGTTGACATGGTATCGAAGCCCTGACTTCTTGATGATCAGGCTGCCTTTGAGCCCATCTGCTTTGCCCTGTGGATGGTGGATCTCAGTTAAATGTGCTGGACAATTAGTGTAGCTGTATTGAAAATAAATTTCCCTTTACATTTCCGGACATTTGATCAAATCCAGTTGAACGACTGATGCATGTAGTAGCCCAGCAAGCACCACGGGGCAGATGCAGAAACAGGTAATGAGCTGAGCTGTGGCTCTTTCAGCCGAGCTGAAATTACCCAACAGACAAAAGAAAGAGCTTGATAAGATGGCCGGCAGGCTGTGTAAGTACCAAGTGGTCAGAGGCAGGGGACCTGCTGTGCAGGGAACACACTTAAAGGACTCCTGGCAGAGAGGAAGGTGTGGGGGAGGTTTGAGGTTTAGCTAGTTCTCTGACTCCGAACAATCAAGAAAAGGCTCACAGAAAGGGTGAGGGATCTGTGCCCCGCCAATGCCAGAGCATGAGTCCTGCTGGCCTTTTCTTACTTAAGAAAATGCACAGTGACTATGTTTCCTCATCTCAGCTAAATGCCAAAATGGAACACACTTTAGACACTGCCTGAAGAGATTTTATTTTTCCTGTCTGTATCTTGGGCTCCGTTTGATCAGATTATTAAGGAAAAAACCTAAAAAGCAGGTGCTTGATGTTTATTTTCCTTTGTCATCGATTCAGAAGCCAGTGACATATTTTAGACATCTGTATTAGTGCATATGAACTATACAAAACAAAGGGTTTCATTAGGGAAATTAACAGTAGTTTAAGATTGACAGCCAGGGCTAAGCTTTCTGAGGTTTGCTCAGTTTTGACAAGGCTGCTTTTCCTTAGTAACATGCTTTGAAGGTAGCAGAACTGACGGCTCTATTTCTCAAGAACAACCCCCCTCCATTATCCAGCATTTCCCATTTGACTAGATTCTGGGCAGTGGAATAGAGACAAGAGGGCTCCATGGGCTTCCAAGGCGATAGGCTGCCTGCCCTCCCTGCCTTCCTTCTGACCCTCTACAATTCATGCTGATGAACATGGCGTCTGCAGATAATGTGGAAAACAGGACTTCTTCAGAGGTACAGACAGGGAGAGCGTTCACAAGGACTTTATGCACCCCTGATTTCTGTTGAGCTCCCCAACCAGCCTGCAGGGATAACACTAGATTCAAATGAGACAAAGATGAAAATGGAGGCAACCTAAGCCCCTCTGTTGCATTGATTACACATGTGAGCACATATGCACTAAGAGCAGGAATGGAGTTTGCACCGTGTGCTCCACGCTGTATCAGACAAATCCAGAGAAAGCAAAGTGGCTTCAATTCCTGTGCAGAGCTTCTTTTATTTAAGATTCCACTGCCAAAGCCCTTCCATCTATTCATATGCAGATGTAACCAGAGAGGTTTATACTGCTCAAAGAAAATTCGTGATCAATCTAACATCAAAAGATCCCATTTTGTTTTGTTTCAGAAGCAGGACAGCTGTATTGCTCTTAAGGCTTCCTAGCTTTCCTGGTTATTCTGGGAATAACATCTCTCTTCGGCAATGCTAAGTTCTAGGGGAAAGGGTGTCATGCAGTTCAGGATGAAAAATGACAGAATGGTGTGAAGAAAGCTCTCCACACAAAGGGAACATGCAAGCAGCCTCTCTGACAGATAGAGCAGGAACTCTGGAAGCCACCATACAGGCAACATAGGAATAGAAGGCTGATAGGAACCCAGGGCCAACCAACGGGAACACAGAAAGAATGTAATACTTGGTAACTAACTAAGGAGGATCAATGTCATCCAGGTGTTCACCCCAGAGGGACAGGTCTTGTGCTTAGCCACACCACTTTATCTCTAATATGTTACTTTGGGAAAGTCATACATGGTATTAACTCTTACTTGTCTCCTTTCTGTTGAGTTTATCAACCTCAGTATTGCTGGGAAGACAGACGTCTTCAGGTCTCCAGATGGAGACCCTGTTAACTTTCAGAACAGTGGGTACCTTCACTATTTAAGGCATAGGAGGGCAAGCCTGGGAATTAACTGCTGGTAGAAACAAACCCCAGCCATGAATAAAAGAGATGCAGGCCCTTTAAAATGAGAAATAAGACTGGGAAAAGAAGCCACTTTATTTTTCTAGTCCACTTTATCTTTAGGCCAATTATGAGTAAAATATAGATATATCTGTGTACAGACGAGGAGAGAGGACAACGCATTCTTCATTTTTATTTGTATCTTGTGTTTCAAGGGAACCCGGCACCTGCTGTATTCCATAATTCAGAACTCAGCTTCTTCCAAGGAGCCATGGGGGTTGGAAGGGACAGAAAAGGAGCAGGAGGTGACATAGGACTTTGCTTTGCCAAGTCAGACTTCTTCCCTTGCTTTCATTGACTTTCATTTTTAACTTCAAGAAAGCTTTTTAAAGTCCCCGTGGATGTCAGTAAGTGTGAAGTGACTACCAGAGGTCTTCAAATGAAGCAAGATGCGGTGCTGCTCAATTTCCTTGGTGGCTTACGGGGAGGCATTGGCAGAGGAGGAGGCTGGGCTTTGGAGAAAGGCATGCACCATATTCCCTTGGGAGAGGGCAGGACAGGGTTTTATGTAGCCCAAGCTATCCTCAAACTTGGCATGTAGCCAAAGATGACCATAAACTCTGCATTCTCTTGCCCCGGTCCCAGAATTCTGGGATTATAGGTGTTTGCCATCACATCTTTTGCTAGCTGGTTTTAGCTATTGACTTGACATGCCCTAGAATTGCTTACAATCATCCTAGAATCACTTGGAATAAGGAGTAGTTATCTAGATCAGGATGGTCTGTGAGCCTGTTTATGTGGAATTGTCTCCATTGTTGGTTGATGTAGAAACATTTACCCTGCTGTGGGTGACATCCTTCCCAGGCTAGGGTGGAAACTGTAATAGTAAAGAAAGTTGGCAGGCAGGAAGGCCAGTACGGATGCATTCATTTTTGTCTGCTTGCAATTGTGGATGTGGTGAGACTGTCTCAAGTCCTGTCTCCACGATTCAAAAATGACAGACTACAATTTGGAACTGAGAACCAAATAAACCTTTCCTCCCCAATGTTGCTTTTTTTTTAAATCAGGGGCGGAAGTGAAATTGGGATACATCATTTTTGTGGTGCAGGAGATGGAACCCAGAGCTTCATGCGTCTAAGTAAGCACTCTACCAGCTGAGCTGTACCACAGTCCTCATGTTCTTGTGCGACTCTTCTATAGATGCTCAGCCCTTCTGAGAATGTTTACTCCCTTTTGAAAAATCACCATAATGACAACAATAGTGGCATCTCCCTTGTGATCAGACACACAGGAGTTTAACCAGAACAATGCCCATGGCTTTCCTTTCCTCCCTACTCCCATCAGAAAGTGACTCCACTGGACATGGGGTGTAGGTGGGGCTTAAGGTTTGCCTCATTTAACTTCATAATCTTTCCGACAGTGCTTAGAAGTGACTTGTACAGAATATTCCCACCCAAATGCCCGGCACCTCTTTCCTTGACTCCTTTCCTAGCATCTAGCCTCCCATGAATTACTAAACTTTTATAAAAAAAAAAAAAAAAAAAAAAAGAAAGAAAGAAAGAAAGAAAGAAAAAAGAAAAAAAAGAAAAAGAAGGAAGGGGAAAGACAAAAGAGAAAAATTTAAAGTTATTGGATTTTTTATGATTTCTTATGATTGTCTAGAAGATAGTTCAAACATACTTTGTACTATCTCAGAGGCAAATTTTAAAAATACTTTACTTTTAAATTTTTGTGTGTGTCTTTGTGTACATGTGAATGCAAGGACCCACAAAATCACAGAAGAGGGTGCTGGGATCTCTGGAGCTGGAATTATAATTAGTTGTGAGCAGTCCAATGTGTGCACTAAGAACTGAACTCTGGAGACATTTCTTAGACAAATGCTGAGACATTTCTCCAGTCCTGAGCAGAAGCAGATTTCAAAATAAGGAAGGATTGTAAGAGTCACCCATGGTTACAAATCTTTGATAGAATGTGGCCTGATAAAATTGCTTCATGGATGGAGCTCAGGTTCTCTGAAAACCCCACAAAATGACGCTAAGTGCCACTTTCTTTGTAAGTAAGCAAGCTCCTCTCCTGTGACATCTTGTTGAAGCTAATTGGATTCATGTTTTCAGAAAGGTCATGTGACTTTTCTGCTAATGACTCATTATGAATTAGGCCTACTTTGTGTGTGTGTGTGTGTGTGTGTGTACTTGAGTTAAATGCTGCTCCATTAATAAACTTAATCAGAAAGGTGTTCGTATGGGCTTGAACGGGGATACATGCTATATGTTGTTTTTAATTGGATACAAATTTTTTCTGTCACCAAATAACTACCAGAAGCCTCAGCATAAACTTGGCTTTTCCATGAACAGAAATCCATGCCAAAGCAAATTAGAAGAATGGGGACCCTTGTTCCCTGTGTCTTCAGAAGTAGCCTTTATAATGCAAACTTCTTGAGACAATCAAAATCCTCAAGTAGGTCAGCCACTCAAAAAAGAAATTCTGTGTCATCCTATCACAGACTTAAGAAGTAAGCCTCAGTCTGATGGTTGGCTGAAAAATGTAAATAAATAAAATAACCAATAAAAAATAAAAAGAAAAAAAGAAAAAGGAAAAAAGGAAAAAAAAAAAAAGCCTTCTTGCCCCCATCATTGGTGCTACTGGGTCACTTTTGATAGGGTATGCTGTCTGGTTGATTCACAGGAAGTAATCTCCTGGAGTGGTTCAAATGTTTGATTCTTTTTTCCTTTTCATTAATAAATTCCTCTGAAATGTTTGTGGAATAGAAGAAGGCAAAACATTATCTCTTTGCTTATAGGGAGGTCATGGCTTAGAGATCAAAGGTCAAGGGAGAAGCCATAGGCAGATGGGGCTCTTGAATCCTCACTTGTATCTTACGCCTTACTAGTGGATTCTAATACATTTTAGTGTTCTGTATTAATCTATGAGTTTGGGTTACAAGAAAAGGTCTTTAATTTAAAATGCTGATAGAACTACATATATATTTTACATATATTCTCACTATTTCTTTGTTTCTACCTTTCAGCTATAGGGTCCAATTCTCCAAGTCTTTGAATTTTACCTACTTTACATAAGCTGCTCAGACTTCAATATCAGGCTTTGAAAGTTTCTATATATTTGTTTTTGACCTGAGACTACCTTAGCAAATCTGTCTCCTCAATGAGTATGGTTACCAGAGTAAACTATATCCAGAGGGAATTGTGGCTCTAACAAGTCTTGATCCATTTACTTTCTTAGTAAAATTAATACATTTCTACAAAATTCATGCAAACTCACATTATGCAAATTTTGCTTCAGTCATCCTTAGGAAGTAGAATGCTGGTAACTGCCACACATAATTTAGGCTAAACCTGAAGCCTTAGGGATCGATGTGACATGTGTGACAATTTCCAATAAGATGGTGGAGATTACCCAGCGCAGACCCTACAAACAACCTATAGAGTTCACGAGAGACCTGCATGTGTCTACCCATGTGATGAACAACTCTGCTGTAATTCCTTTTGCTACTTTCTTCAATTCAATGAGTTCCATCCTAAAGGAAAGGGGAGGTTATTTGCATGATCACTGCACAAGCTAAGGGAAAGCATGATTGGAATGCCTAAGACCTTTGCTTCTAAGGTGGCCATTAAAACGCATCCATACCCACAAAGTAGAAAATGAGAAGATAAAGAATGGAATGTTTGCTGAGTGCAATAATACAAAATATTCACGAGTATGCAAGAATGAGAGATCAATGCATCCCCGTGACCAAGACAATGCTTTATCTTCTGCTTGTGTGTGAATTTGTGTGTGTCTCACTGGCCTAGAATTCACCAAGTAGGAAGCAGGCTATGCTGGTTAGTCAGTGAGCCCTAGAGATCCTTCCTCCATTAGTTCTGGGTATTGAATTCAGGCCCATGTTTTTGTGGGGAGCAATCTTCTCAGCCTGGTACCATTTCTCCTGTCTGAAAGGATAAGCACAATGTGAGGAGGGAATTCAGAAGCCACCGCCAGCCCTCTTGAGCTGATGGATACAGCTCAGCTCTGGGGGCAGGGGGGGATCACAAGAGCAAGCACGGGGGCTAGAAGGAGCCATGTGTAGAGGAGGTAGACCATCACTCTTCAGAACTCCTTAATTGGTGGGTGCTCAGGGATTCTGGAGATGGGCTAAGAGCTTGTGAAAAGCTTGACTAAACAGGTCAGGAGGGACCTCAGCCTGAGAAGAAAGGCCAGCTCTGGGAGGACACTGAATGAATGGAATGACATTTTCAGAGCACAGCCATTGTTATCTATTTGGTTCGGCAAATGCTGAGGTGATGGGTAATTCCAGCTCTGGAAATTTTCAGTTTTGGTGGGTACAGAGGTAATTCTAGAGCAGGGCCGGAATTTAATTTACTGAGTGGCAGGTAGTGGCTACACCAGCCCTCCCAATGCTGTCTGTTCTCTCAGAGCTGCAGTACTAGCCACTGATGCACCGACTGGACAGGTGCTCTTTTAAGCGTGTTAGCTTTTGAGTGTGCATGCTATGACTATGAATTCATTTCCCTTCCTCAATAACAAGAATACAACAGGTCAAATTTCCTGTCTCATTTTATTTAAACTTCTTTACACACAGGAAGTCTTTCTTAGATTATACCACTATAAATTGTTTACTACAATCAGGTTTGTGACTGCTCTCTTTGATAAGTCAGGGCCACATGATGGGAGGACAGTTCCTAACTCTGAGTCACAGTGCAGGGCTGTCATGTCCTGCTGTGCAGGCTGTGCACTGGGCTTAGCCCTGAGGGTCAGGGTCAGGAGTGAAATTCCCCTTCCCCCAATTCCTACCTTTTTGTGCACTTTACAGTGAGAAAGGTAGGAGTATCCTGGAATGGGTAGAGAGATTAAATAATATTTAAAACACCCTCACGACAGGAAACAATACACAGTAAATGGTACATAAATGCATGTATTGGCCTTTTATTACAAGTGGTGTGATATCAGGAAAGCTTAAGGTAAACATTGGGTTAGCTCTGCTGTGGGTGTCAGCATGCCTCAGTCTCGGGGATCATCACTGTATGGCTCCACTTTAAGGAATGAGGAAATGTGGAAAGTTCGGTCTTTCCACTGAAGGATTGGAGATATTTAGCTGGTCTCAACTCCCTTTCATAGCCCTACAACGAAGGTTTTGCTTGCTTGACAAAATAATATGTATTCTTTTATGACACCAAAATTAGAATAATTTGCAGCAGTTCTTAGGAGCCAGGCATACTGAGTCTTTCCACCGAAAACTTCTTAACCTGTCTCCAGGGCTCACCCTTGATGCTGAAGCTCAGAGCACTGATTCCCAGCAGGCTTCCAGCAATGAAGCTGTTTTAGGGCCCGTGCACCACCATTTGTGGACACAAATGATCAGAAATACTGTCAGAAACTGTCCTCAAACTTCAGGTCCTCTCTTTGGAACACACAGAGCACACTAGGAAGGCAAAATCAAGTCTCAGGCTAGGGAAAGGAGACATCCCACAGCTCAGGGTTCTAGGTGCTCAGCGCAGGGTTCTCAGTGCCCCTTGGCTATCCTCTTGGGCAGTCTATGCTGCAAGTATCATGACAGAGCACAAGCAGGGGATACATGTCTCTGTTGGCTTTGGGACACAGTGGATAAGTCATTTTTCTGTTTAAGCACCTAGTATATGCCCAGTGGAAGGAACAGGGGTCTCTAGATGGCCTTTTCATGACAAATGTTTCAATTGCATCAAAATAATACACCCAGGAATAAGGACAAGTAAGACAGAGAGGCATGGCAGTAGGGAGTGTTTCCCTTTGGTACTTCAACTTGTTCAGCAAATGGGGTGTGGTATTAAGGTGGCACCAGACAGGGACATCATGGGGGATCAGGGTATGCCTGATAAGAAGTTAGTATTTCTTTTTTATTTAAAAAAATGTGTGTGTGTGTGTGTGTGTTGTACATATGTGTGCATGTTTGTGTGTATGTATGTGTCTGTGTGGGTGCATGTGTGCACATGTGCAAGTACATGCATGTCATGGCATATGTATGTGGGTCAGAGGACATCATTCGGGAGTTAGGTTTCTCCTTCTATTACAGGAGTCAGGGAATTAAGCTCAGGTGGTCAGGCTTGGTGATAGGCACTGTTAACCACACTGGCTGTAGTTTGTATTCTTCTTGGGATGGTGGAAACATCAGTCTATAAGTCAAACCATGCTGGTGCCCACAAGGAAAAGTTTTTGTTGTTCAAAAATGTCCTGATACCAAGGTTGTTAAGTCAAACTCCTTGAGACAGGTGATTAAAACTTTTTTGAATGAGAAATAGAAGTTGTTGTTCCCCCAAATTTCTAAGGTGTGAAATACGTACCTTAAAACTTTCCATTTACCTCACTCTGTACAGGGACCAATTTCTTTCATACGAAGTTAATTGCACATTGGACTAAAGGAATCCATCAGTGGTGCACTGTGACCCATTGGCTCAGGTGCTGGGAAGTGGCAAAGCACACCCTTGACTGAATTAATAAAGGCTTCTGTGACTAGTGTTGTTGTTCAGCAAAAATTCATTAATGACTCTCTAATTATACAGATGAGATAATTTTGTTGGACAAAACTGAATGAATGTTTTCTTCCATTGAGATCAGCCAGCACAAAGCTGAGATGGCACCCTCTCCCACCATTCCTTTAATAAGTCAGTTATCATGTAGTTCGAGAGTGAGATCACTTGGTGAAAACAATACTTTGATGAGGAGTACATAACAATTGTATTGAATGGTCATCTGTGTGTTGAGTGTGCATGTCCTAATCATAAGACCTCACAGCAGTACAAGCACGGTTAGAGGTAGGCCATGTGCCAAATGAATGACTAAAAACAGAGATGACAGAACCATGGACTTGTTCTGAGGAAAGAGAAGGAAGCAATGGAGCATTCTAAAAATCAGGTTTGCAAGAACTGCACTTCTGTCAAAGCTGGTCTACACACTGTCAGAGTAGGAGACACATCCCAGCAGCCAGAGCCGGAGGCCAGTGCCAAGAAGACAGGAAGGGATGTGACTGTTAAGTCAGATTGGTGAGAAACCAAAGCCGACAGGACATGGTAAGGACAGGAGAGAGCACAGGAATCCTGGTCCAACGACAATGAAGAAGGGAGAAAAGAATGGCTTCCAAATCTCCCAAGGGCAAGGATGTAAATCTGGAGGATAAGGGGTGGTGCTGTGAGATTCTGTCCTATGGACAGTATGTGGTTATTGCATGTAGGAATTCACACCAGCTGCGGCTACCCGCACAAGATTTATGCAAGATCAAGCCAGCCAAAGTCCTGGTAGAGAAAGGGTAGATGATCCCACATCCTGCCCCTTACTAAGACATTGTTTGTTGGCAGTGGACACTTCCTAGAGGAGGGAAACTCTTTCTTTTTCTGGGGCTGTTGCCTCTGGTGGGCTTCCCATGATCCAGTAGATGAACCTACACCAATGTACATATAGGCAGAACTAACTGGATTTAGCAGGTTATTTAAGAAAAATCATGAACATGTTGGGAGAGACACAGTGGAACTTGGAGGGAGTAAATGATCGTATTTCATTATATACATGTGTAAAATTTTCAAAAGTAAAGATAAATTGTCAAAGAAAAATTAGTATAGTCTATCTAGTGTTTTGCCATTTTACCATGTTTTGAATGTTAAAGTAATATTAGTACAGATATTTTCAGCCATTACTATTTTTCAAAGACCATAGACACATCAGTCTATATGGATGAGGTCACCAGTGGGTGCACTAGATTGGCTCTGCAGCTGAGTTCAGGTTGGAAGGCTGGGAAGTGAGGGGCCCAAGTCTGGGCTTGGCTTGCATTCTCCACAGCCACCTGGGGATGAAGACAGATTGATCCAGGGAGAGAGGCCCCATGAGCTGAGAGGATGGAAAGCTGTCTGCATTGACACAATCGAAATTTCAAAGTCCACTTTGTAAATCTTTAATATCCAGTTCCCAATGCACTCTGGGAAATTTTCCAAGGTTGGTGAGATCCTCCTTTGAAAGGTAGTAAGCACATGACAGAAAGTCATGGATGTCTCTCACAGAGGCCTGTAGCTGTGTCCATTTTCCTAAAGGAATATCCTGGCTTGATCAATGTTTAGCTTACACATAAAACACTGGAAGGAAGGCTGAGAAGCATTGTTGGTCCAGAGAGATAGGTCAGCAGATAAAAACAGTTACTTCCAGGACTGATGACTGGGCATGAATTTGCAGGACCAGAAGGAAGGAGAGGACAAACTACTGCCAGTTGCCCTTTGGCCCCCACACAAATGCACGCACTCGTGCGCGCACGCGCGCGCGCGCACACACACACACACACACACACACACACACACACACACACACGAGAACAGCAGTGTAATTTACAAAGGCAGTTACAGGGGTAGATATGTGACCTGTGATGAGATATAACTTGGTGAGTCCTATTTAACTACTTCCTTCCTTGCTGCAGGACTCACCTATTTTGGTGGAATTAAAATCAACCTAACAGAACTTCCTGGACATTCTCTATGCAATGCTTCTCTTCCCCTCTGACCTCTCTGACATGAGTGTCCCATGTAAACAGATTTCCCCCCTCCCAGCACTAGGAGTGGGTGAAAATGGGTTCCATAGAACATCATGTGTCAAGCCCAGATTAGATTATGTCCTGACATTCTAACCAGCATATCCAGAGTTCTCACACAGATTCAATAAACCTACTAAAGAAAACTAGAAGTGACGCCTGCCCCCATGCTTTTCATATGGTAGCTCAGTGGGGTACTCCTCAAGGTGTTCTCTAAGTGGCCTGGGCGGTCTTTAAGTGCTGCTGCCTCTGCCTGCTATTTTCATAGATCACATAATTTTTGCATTCATTGCGTCAGCTCACACTGCTTCAATTATGCATGTCTTCTCTATACATGTCAGCACCACTTTGCCTCATTATATTAAAAAGAAGAAGGAAGGAAAACCATGGGTTATTAGAAAATGATTTAACATCTAGACAGTGCCACCATGAAAATCCATTTCCCTGTCCTTATTTTTAACTGCAAGTAGCAAGTTTGTAGCTACGGATTAATACGTGATGTGAAATCAGGGGCAGAAACACAGGTTCTCTCTGTCTTGCTGACTGGAACTGTCTTGGGGGCTGCATTATCATCTGGACATTGGGGGAGAGGAGTGCTGGCCAGTACTGGACCTTGCTGCTCACTGAAGTCAGAGCTAGGCGAAGACAGGAAAGTAAAAGACGACCCTTGACGGGATTGTCTGTTCTGTCATGAGCAACAGCTTCTGCTAGTGAAAATGCATCACTGCTCACTTCAGCAAGAGGGGAGTTTTCTAGCCAGGCTCCCTCCTCAGAAACTTGAGTTCCCAGGAGGACTTGAGATGACCTGTAAACTGTACTTTAATATCCTCCTGTTAATCAGATTAGCAGATAATCTGGATAGGTATCAGGGACGTGTCAATCAGGGCATGAGTAAAGTGAGGCCCAGTCCTATGTTTACATATTGCCTGCCTTTGATCTAGTGAGAAATTCAGGTCTCTGTTTGAACTTAGAATTCACTGCCCCAGGATGCATTCTGGGAGAAGTACATTATTCCTGAGTCAGAGGACACTTGCTAGATTAACATTCAGAAGAGGAAGGGAGAGGCTGATTAACATTCCTCAGACCACAGGGAAGGGAACCCACCTGCAGGTGGGGAAGGCCCAGAGCACAGAGACACATTCCAGGAACCTGGGCAAATGGAAGACACTCATTATCATAAAAGTAATGTGCGAATCTTAGTCACCTAACCTAAGAAGGTCAGACTTTGTGGTCCTTTGTGGTTGCCCTCATAAGCTCTGTATAAGAACTGCTCCCAGTTTTTGTTCGGGGTGGGGGGGTGGGGGGGTGGGGGGGTTCTCTTGCGTGCATGCAAGAGAGCCCAGTACACTGGAATCATTAAACCTCATGTTGTTGCAGTGAATCCTCTGTCCATGTGTGTCTCTGGGGGAGTGCGTCCCCTGGTTATGAATCTTAGAGTCCAACAATCTCAGAGTCTCCTGAACACAGGAAGTCACAAGCTGGGTCCTCTAGGGCTATGCATAGAGACGGCTTTCTTTTCTCTTTCTTTCTTTCTTTCTTTCTTTCTTTCTTTCTTTCTTTCTTTCTTTCTTTCTTTCTTTCTTTTTTATTAATGTCATTTAAGATCTTAAAGTTGATTATAGACATTTTAAAAGCAGCAGTATAATTGTTTCTTGACCAGTTACTGTGTGGTGGCTATAGACTCATTTCCAGCATAGCAATCCCTGGAGACGGTATGTATGTGAGGCCCTTCTCTAGAGAGGCAAGCTTGTGCCAAGTGGCCACTGCCCTCTGCTCTCCCCACTCCCTGTGCCATAGCCTGCTAGGTGTCCACGTCTCTGGCCCCGGTGAAAATGATATTGCCTGGAATCATTATTGTTTAGCCTACCCCTTCCAAATCAAAAGAATCCTCCTGCTAATAGGCCTGTGAATGTTGTTATTAACTCCTCCCACCACTTGGCTCAGTGTCTGGCACTTGTGAATGAAGCATGCTTCACCTGCCATGCCTGTGGCCTCTGGAATAAGAGACCTGTGCAATCCTCTCGAAAATACCATAAAATAGGCATTTTCTTCATATATAGCAGAGCTGCCTCTGACCCAGAGAAGCTGCTCGATCTTCCTAAAGTAATGCTGTTTCCACATGTGGCTATTCCCTGTTCTCAGTCAGAATTCAGACTGGAACCATCCTAATGCTCTGTGAGAGTGGCTGACATGTCTGTGCACATGTCATAGTGTGCACATGGTGTGGCAGACCGTCTGGCTTATGACAGGCACTGACCTGGAACACCTGTCCACAGAAGATGTGAAGAAGACTCGGAAAAACACTGGTGGAAAGAAAGTGATGAAACCATGACAAAACACCCATTAACAACAATCCCTCTAGGAAGCTGAGCTTTGTGGAACGAATCAGACCCAACATCAGGGGCCCCAGATTCTATGCCTGGCTCTGACCAGAGGACACATGGCTTTCCAAGGAAGTGTCCCCCTGTGAGCCTCGGAACAGACGCCAATGCAGATGGCATGATTGTACTGCACAGATGACAACCTGAAGACGCAGAGAATCTAACAACTTACTCCAAACTCCTCTGTCAGGAGAGCAAAGCTGAAGCAGAAAGCAGGGCAAGCGAGTCAGGCTCAGTACTCTAGTCTGCCTTGGAGATGCTTTAGAAAGAATGACCTGCTAGGTTTTTCATGGCCTAATACTTCACATTGCAGTACACTCTAAAATGAAGGTTTTGAGCTTTTCCCCCAAGTTTGCCCTAGAATGCTCTGAACACAATCAGTAGATGGAGTTGAAATTTGAGACACTAAGAAACAGTTTATGATGTGAGATTGTGGCTCTTCCCCTTGCACTATCAAATCTAGGGTTCGCTTTTGAGTCCCTGATACATGTGAGACTATTTGGGAAGACAATAAATACAGGGTCACCCTGTCTTCATTCCAGAAATCTTATGTTTAACCTAATGTTAAACATAAAAGGAGGAAATGTGGCCCCTCCTTTACAGTATTTGTTGATGATAAATAACTTTGCAGAAAAGATGGAATTGATTGGTCTATAGAAATGACTCTTTGTTTATGCCAATGCATACACATGGCAAATAATCTGCCTTCTTTTTATGAAGCCACTTCTCATTGATCAATCTTTTGTGAGGAAATTGCTAATGAGCTTGTGCCTACTGCGAGCTTAATCAGAGCATCACAGCTGCACGGGGTGCTGAGTTCTCCAAGTGTGACTGAGTCCCCTGCTTCAGAATCTCTAGGCTGAGAAGGTGGAGGAGGAGGAGGGTCCTCTGTTCTTCATGACCACGTACAGAATTCCAAGAAGGCACCAGAAAAACTGGAGCTCGTGGTCCCAAGAGACAGGCTCTGATACTTTGGAAACCTCAAAAGCAAACGGAGTATGAATTATATATAAATTAAGCCACCATACTGATATGGCCAAGAAAGTACTGTCCAGATGGCACTGAGTACAAAAGACAGTGACACACATTCCCTGGTCGTTTTACTATTTATGAGTCCAAGGCTTGAGTCAGCTGGTGGTAGGACAGGCTATCTGTTAGCACCACAAGGAAGCTGGGCTTTGCTCTTTCATTTTTATTTGATGCCGGCCTTGATCTCCCTGACACAATCCATTTTCACAGAGCCACTTGGACAGGACACGGTTGCACTCCTACTGAAAGGCTTGTGGCTGTTGGAGATACAAGGGGCAATTCTACTTTGGTTCTTCGTTTTTTCTTTAGAAAAATAGTTCTGATAAGCCTTGCTTCCTGCTCTGGATTCTCTCACAGGTTTTAAAGAGATTCAGAAGGTTTTAGACTAGGTAAAACGTGCGTTACTTTTGTTTCTCATGTGCTAAGAATTCTTCTTTGAAGGTTCAGGAGAAAAGGCAAGTGTTTCAGCAGCCGCCTTGCAGTTTCCATTCTGTCCATGTCATTCATTTTGCTTATTTGGAAAAATCTTTCTTTTCTGAAATGCCCTAAAGGCTGAGAGGGAGCGAGACAGCTAAGTGTTTGTGGGAAACATATCCCCATGACGGCTTAGCAACAGACCATCGTCAACTCTAACGGTTTCCAGGTGGTAATTTTCTGTACATAGACCAGGAAAACAAAATCATTTCTTAACCAATTTATAGGTCAACCAGTAATGACCTATAAAGAGGGTATTGAATTTGGACCACAACGTCAGGAAGCTCTGGCTTTCAATGTTCTTGATACAAAACCAGTGACTCGGGAAAGTCCATTCATTACTCTAGGCCTCAAGGTTCTGGCTTGCTGAATTAGAGGGGCTGAGAGTACATGGGGCTGACTAGCTCATCCAAACAACACACAGTCTATGTCTTATCAAGCCTTTAACAGATTTTGCCTCAAATAAACCTTAGATGGGAAAAAGACACCAGTTTACAAACAAGAACCCTGAGTTTTTGTGGCTCAAGTTCAAAAAGGGCCACCACAGGGAATTCAACCCAACTGCAGGCTTGGGTCTTTGAGGAACCATTGTTGTGAATGTCTATGGTGATCTACTTTTTAGATGCCATTGCATCGAGTATCTATCAGTTCTGGTGTTTAGATTTTCAGTTAATGACTATCAGGTTTAGAACTGGTCCCATATACTTTTTCCTCTTTCAGAATCACAATTGCTCTATTTCCTGATTCTGGGTCTTAGAGTCTAGTCTGAAATCAGCAGCAGTAATATAGAAAGCTTCTCAGGCACATCTGAGGCTTCTGAGGCTGGAGGGTTGCTGTACTGACCTGAAGTATTTATTCCTCAGCAACTGGCTGATACTTTGCATTTCCTCACCCAGTGCCCCAAGAAACACACAGTGTCAACTGTCTATGAGTTCCAGAACCAACTAGATCCAAGCATTATGTTCATGCCTTTGTGCAATCCTCAAAGTTGTATCTCCTAATTCCTCATAAAAGAACAAATTTGGTACTTTTATGTTTGTCTTTGTTACTTCCTTCAAGTCTACTTGGAATCTGAAAACGTCCTAGATACAAACTTTGTAGACACACATACAGCCCAAATATAGTGAAGCTTGAGTTAACAGCAACTCAAAACAGAGCAGATTCACCATTTACTCAAATAATTAAGGTAGGAAAGTCCTTAGTAAAGGTGCTTTCCAATCTGTTTTATCCAGTCTCACTTCTGAAATACCAGTAATTTCAGGAAATAATTTGTGTTTACTTGAGACTAATTTCCAATCAAGACTCTTGTCTTCTCCAGTGAAGGCAGAATATTTTTATGATAAAACTGATACACATACACACATAATATATAATTTACAACTGGCATATATATATATATGTGTGTGTGTGTGTGTGTGTGTGTGTGTGTGTGTGTGGTGTGTGTGTGTGGTTTCTCTTTTAGTATTAGTTTTTATATAGCATTCACTAAGTAATATATATATATATATATATATATATATATATATATAGCTTATGGAAAATGTTTAGAATTTAAAGTCATCAAGATTTTATTGCAATACATTTGTTTTCATTATTTTTCAGTTTGAAGCTTAAAACCCTTGGGGATGTCAGGTGAAAAATAGACTCTGATCTCCATGCAATACAGTCATTTTTAAATTGACTATGTGGATGTATATGTATATATGTATAAATAAAAATATAAACATATTTGACTGTTAGTTTAGGGTACTAGCTTAAGACTCCTCTGTGATTTTTTTTATAATATTCATTCTGAATCAAAGTTGCCAAGAAACTTTCACAAAGGGAGCAGTACAGTATTGCCCTTCAAAAAGAAAAACCTTTCACATTTATAAAATGTACTCTGTTTCCACATCACAATAACACATCGGCATCTTCTACCCTTTTGAGAGCAGCATCCAGGGATGGCGAGGCAGCATCCTGCACACTGCTTCTGCTATGACTGTGCTTATATAAGCAAGACCATGGGCTCTCTGTGGAAACACAAGGCGTGTGAATCACCTGACTAATGAACTGGCATACAGCTGTCACAGAGCTCCTGAAGTGACAGCAGCCAAGCGGCAGGTTTACTGAGGCCGTCAGCCTCTGCCCATCACAGAACTTCAATTATTTTTATTTATTTCCCTTCAGTTTTCTTTTGGCATCTAGAAAAGCTACTCAGACTTATGTGAAGACTGACAAACTTCCTCTGTACTTTTTAAAGATACAGATCAAACATAAAGATTAGTATACAGGGACATAGTTTATATATATATATATATAAATATATATATATATATTCATAATTTCATTATGTATATGGAATGAATAACATTGGGTTTTGGGAGAAAGTGCATTTGACACATGCCTACACTCATGTACACACTTAATTGTTGATCTCCTAATCTTAGGAATAACTGTCATGGAGTTTTATAAGGAAATTAGTGTTTTCCTTGATATTTTAGTTGGGGGTGGAAACATGAAATTGCCTCAGCCAGGGACTTGCTCAAAACTCAAACCCCACAAACCTCCCAAACAAGGGGGACTCTTCATGGCCAGCAGCCAGCTCCTAAAGTGACATATTTTAATCTGTCACATTTGGAAACAAGGTTTAACATGAATGCCTGAGCCGTGCTGGGTCTCTCTGAATGGCACCGGCTTGCAGCAACACTGGAAGTATGTGCTCACAACATATCGATTGTGGAAATTCAGCATAGGAAAAGGAAGGAAAAATTCCTTGGGTTCTGCATCAAACATATAAAAAGAAGTAATTCTGTAGTTTTCTGAATGACAACAGTTAGTTAAAACACAAAAAAGAAGCTAAAAGAAAGATAATAAAGAAGTAAAAAGTAAGAACTTATTTCTATACAATAAAAATAAGAAATAAAAACTATCTTTGTTTTGATAGAGGTGTGTGTGTGTGTATGTGCTCATGTGTGAATGTGTGTATGCACATGTACATGTGTCTATGTGTGCATGTGTGCATGCATGTGTGTGTACACATGTGTATGTGCATGTGTGTGTGTGTTTCTCATGGTATACTCACTCACCCTTTACTAGTTTATCTGTCAAGTAGGGCCACTCCTTAATCGGAATCACAGTCTATGAGAGGTCTAGAGTGCATGTCTCAAGTAATTAACCTGGTATAATTATAAAAAAAGTACTGCAAATTGGCAGTTTAAATAGTAATAAATTATTACTATTTAAATAGTAATAAATTATTACTATTTAAACTGGCAATCTGGCAGTGAGTAGCAGAATGTAGACCAGACTCTCACATCCCCTACCCTGCTGTCCTCAGCAGCAGCACACAGTCAATGGGACAGGAAACACGGGCAGTGTGGCAAGCCTTGCTGTGCCTTCCCATATACCGTGAACTTCCATGGAAATGCTTTGCTCAGCTGGGATCTTCCAGAAGACATCCTAATAAGCATGGCTTACGTCATTGATTTCTCATGGCTACCTTTTGGTAGCCATTCCCTATTTTGTCAAACCCATGCACACATGCATGCACACTCCCTTAGTGTAATCACCATGATGCAGGACCAACTACATGGTGAAGAACTTGTCCAAATTCATCAGCCTATCTCTAGGTCACTGGCTATTTTCTAATGTCCTCCTCAGCTCACACATGTTACCTTCCACTCTGTTGACATGTGAGTTTATGCAGCCCCTCAGAGGCCATGCCACATGTATGTTAAATAGCCAGGGCAGTTCTCTTTGTCTCCTTGATTAACTAACAAAGATGTTAAGGAGTAATGCCAAGTCAGTGTCCTGGCTGGAGACCATCCACTCCCTGCTAAATCACTGTGCATGCTCCGTTAAGCCATTCTCATTGAACCTTAAGGGCCAATATACCATCCAGCCTAGAGGCTTCTCAAGCGATGGGCAGTGTTACTGACGATGAAGTGATTGATTTTCATTTCAGATCATCTTGACACTTGCTGCAGACCAGCCAAGAAAGTAAACTGGGCAAGATCTAAGTTTAAATTTCTCAAAATTATCTCACACCCTGTATCTGCTCTCCCATCACACTTGCAGAATACACAGCAGATAGTAGTGTTTCTCACTTGTAAGATAATAAATATGCTTTCAAGAGCTACTTAAATCTTTTTTTCCCCTCAATCGAATTATGCTACTTTGACCCATTGTATTGGGTTCTCAGCATTCTCTCCCCCTCCCTTGCTTTGTGCTTTCTTACTTATTTGCATACATAGTACACACATGGTATCATGCACAGTTCAGTGGGGCAGACATGGGGGGAATTTTGATGCTCCTCAAATCTATATCAATAACAGTTCTAGTCAGACAGGCTAAAACAGCTGTCAAGAACAGCCTCTGAACCCCGAGGGCTACAGGCAACAGGAGACAGATGGAGTGCTCACTTACCTGCTTCTCATCAACAATTATTCCGAGGTCCTCATCGCTGCTTAGCTTTCCATAGCCTTGTTCTTTACTTTTCTTGTGAAAGAACAATTTTAAATATCATTTAGTTTCTTTTCATTAAAAAAAAAAACCTTAATTCCTACTTAATAACTCTTAAAGACATTTAACCCTTTCATCAGCCACAATGCATCATTCCTGACAACAATCTCTCATGTACAGCAGATCATCATCCTACACCTGTGCATTGACTCTATCTGCTTAGCCTCTTGCCGCCAAAGTGTGCCTTTGGTCCTTTCTGTTTTATTTCATAGTTTCAGCAAAAATTCTCTACGCCTGTGAGATAAACAAGCAGTTGTTCTTTGAAGTCTCTTAACACATTCTTCTCAAGAACAGTAACTCCATTTAGAATTTTATACTACTCTTAAAACGTCAACTGTCACACATTATAATTTAATATTTTATGTATTTTTAAGAATAAGAGAGCTATTACGTAACTCAAATGATGAACTCTCAAACTTACAAAAAATCGCATAAATAGCAACATTGGAAATAAAAAGCAGCCTTTAACATAGTGAAGTTTCAAAATTAGGTAGTTTATGAAGTCGGAAGGGTATAGGCCATACCTATAGGCACACTTCGTTACCATTTTATTGTTCAATGTTGTGGTTGGTCCTAATGAGTGCTCTCTACCCACCTTCCCTATAGCCAAATTCATAAATACAAACTCTAAGGTTGGAAAAAGAGTCCGACTAAAACAACCATCTCACAATTACGTTACGGAATAATAGTAACATATTTAATAGTAACATTTCTTTTCTTTCCAGTGGGAATACAAAAGTATAATAGGACTCCTTCATACCAATGACAAATGGAGATAAAAGTCATTACCCAGCTTTCTGTTGTTCGACGTAAAACCCAAAACCAACCAACCAAACACAAACCAAAAAGACACTTTAGTATTCACAGAAACTAGAATCAAGAGAATTATATTTCTGAAATTTCTGTCTATAGTGTCCGTAGGAGCACTCATGCTGACTTGGGGTCCTACATATCAGTGGTCATGACACAAGGCTTCTTTACACCAAACAATGTCATCTTTTCCTCCTCTTTAATAACATTCCAAAATATGAATTCTTACACTTCTTCCTCCCCATAGATATACCTCTTATTTTGTGTCATTTATGGTAATGTAGAGATCAGAGACTTCAAGTATTGAAATGCATAAATAAAAAAACCCAACTTTTGTCTACAGACTAATAAATTCCAACACTCAGGACAGAACAAATGGTCACAGTGTTCCTCTCGGTTATTATTTTGTCCTCATATGAGGTTCCATTTCAAGATGGATGGAAAAGAAAATGAATATGTTTGGCTTGAGCCAAGCTGACTTCCTGTCTCTTGGCTTCTGAGTTTTCTCAGCCCAGTGTTTGTTATGAGACACTATCAAACATCCCTCTGTCACACACCCCTCAGAAATGCCTTTCCCAATATTGATCTGTATACGTACCAAGTAGCTCATCTGCATGACCCGATTTCTGGACAAAAGGGCATTAAGTAGAGATGGAATGTGAGTCCTTCCATCCATTTCACTGTCAGACATCCCAGAATTCTTTGCACCGGCGGCAGTGGCTTCATTGCCAGAACTTGCTGACCAGAGAACCACAGATCTTGCCCGGCAACAGTATTAATAATGTACAACAATAATTGAAGTATTCCTGAATCACTGTTCTGACTTTGTAAACATCCTGAAATTTTTGGCTACTGGAAAAAGCCATGGATATGATATTTTCTTCCTCTAATTTGTATCATGCACTTAATTCTCCCTAGCTGCTGATCTCTTTAATGATTTTTAGAAACACATCTATTATTTATAGCATACATTTTGTATTTAATCCCTTACATATAGAATATGTCTCCTGGTCATAAAGCTCAACTTCACCACTTAAGCCCCTGCCTCAGACTTTCCTGACATTCACTGCTGATAGATATAACAATGTCGCACATACAGAACACAATAAGAAGTTGCAATTTCCGTTAACATTACACTTCACTTTTCCCACTTAATGCTGGCTGACTGATTTTAGTAGCACACTCCCAGGGAAGAGGGCTCAGGAAAGATTATGTCCACAACTACTTTGTAGAAGTTGCCATTTTTCAGGATCGGGAGTTCTGATTTTTTGTGCTTAATCCTCTAGTCTCTACAAGACACAGAAAGCACACAGAACCAGCAGCCTTGAGAGTTTCCCTTAGAATCAAGCAACATTTTCAAGTCTACCCCGTGACCCAGGGACACTCATCCTTCCTTAATCCATACAGTCACCCACTTACTGATGTCTAGTGCGAGCGAGCACAGTCCTCTTTCAAGTACTGAGCTGCCCACTTTGCTTAGCTGAGCCAGCCCAGGCGGGGATCTTCAGCTCTCCTCCCTCCTCCCAGCCGGGAAGCCCTGTCTTCTTCCTAAGCACTTTGCCAAATCCCAGAATGCAAGTCCCTGGCTTCTGCAAGACCTTGCACATCAGCCAGAGGAGTGAACTAGGAGGAGGAAGAAAGCTAATCTTCCTACTGTCCAAGTGCGAGGGGGCAGGGCTTATGTGGGAGGAGAAGCCACAGTGTAAGCACGTCCTGAGCTCCACCCACAGCTCTGGCAAGATGCTGAAGCTGAGAGTTTCAATTGAGGCAAGGAGGTGAGGCCCCTCACATCCCAGCCTTCTCAGGCTGACTACTTGTGGTCACTTCTGTGCACTCTTTACTAAGTGCATCTGAGGAGGAAGCATTAGTGTCCGGGAGACAACAGGACGAGAGGACTCAAGGTGGAGAAATGAAAGAAGAAATGAGAGTCGCAGTTTGCTGACATTGTCTCCTTGCCTGTAAAAAGCTTTCAGCCCAGGCTGGCTGTCATGTCTGAAACTTCCAAACACAGTGTCTCTTATCTTTCCCTACCATCCTGAGTGACATCATTCTGGACTCTATCTGGATTTGATCTAGCTTGGAACAAGATTGCCTAGTTCTTTGTTCAGGTGGACACCTTTTGAAATGCTATCCAATCAAATTACTTCTAAGGTTTCCTTAAAATGGAGAAGCCTATCTGGGAACTCAACTCTGCCCTACACAGATTTCCACTCTGTCTCCTTTACCCTATGTACTGCCTCTCTGTCCCTTACCTTTGCCTCCACAGAAGTAGAACTGAAAAATGGATCTGTTCACTTGAATTAAATAAATCACGACACGTGGGAAATTGTATGACAATGTTATCGTGACCATGGACAAGGGAATTATTTCACAGGAAAAGACTGGACAAAGCTAACAATAGCAACAAAAAGCAGTGCTGCAGAGTCCACAGATGAGGTAACTTGCTTATTTTAGAATATGAGTTATAAAGAAGCTCAGAGTTTGGGGCTGGGGATGTAGCTCGGTAAACTACTAACGGAGCATGCATGACGCTCTGGGTTCAACCCCTAGTACTAGCAAAAAGAAAAAAAAAAGCTTTTAAAATAGTTTAAATGAAAAGATATTACCTGTTTGCATACTGAATTTAAAGTATTCTTCATATTCATGAGGAATGGAATTCACACAGAAGGTTTTTAAAGGGAAAAGGAATACTTGGTCTCACTAACAGGATAAGTTGGCCCCCAAGTGTAGGTTTTGCCTAGCTATAGATGTCAAAATTCATCTTTAATTTCTTCCCTACCACCATTCTTCCCACTGCCTACAAAACTACTTACGTTCCCCCTCGCTTAAAAGGTTATTTTTGTGTTCTCCTTCACTGTTAAACTCGAAAGAATGAGAACTATACTCATACAAGTTCTTTGCTCATCTAAAGACACCACAAGCCGGGGCGATTACCGAATTGATGAGCACACCTAAAGCAGGTTGAATTGAATATCAAACAGAAAGGGTAGGGAAGACATTGTGCACACAAGGTCTCCGCTGGTGTCTTTGGAAAATTCTGCCAAGTAGAAACACCTACTTGACCATTTAGTTGTGTGTCCGTACCTAAGAAGAAAGATAGGGTTCCACATACAGACGGATGGGTCAGAGAGTGACAGGAGTGGATGACCTCATGAGACAGAAGAGGTGAGGACTCAACTCGGAAGCCCAGAGGACAGCTATACTTTAAAATGAAGCAAGAGAAGAGAGCACATTCAAGGGAGTGAGAGGGCATCAGGAAAGAGCACCGATGCTAACTTGAGGAGAGGATCTGATCTGCGACCTTTCCCTGAATGAAGTGTCAGAAGTCATCCACGATTATGAAGAGAAGCTAAGACGAAAGTCAGATGCTGTGGTGATGGGGCACACTGGTCCTGGGAGCAAAGATGCTGAGACGATGTATCATTCCTTAGGAAAGCTAAGATACAAAGGGCTGGATGAAATACAAAGGTTTCAATGAAAGATTATCAGGACAGTCATAGTGGTCCCAGCCGGCCTTTGTATAAAAGTCCTGAGCACATTTACAATTCAAGAAAAATAAGCGAAAGGCTACAAAGGTGAAGACCCAGACACCAGAGAGAATCGGGGTGGAGCCAGGGAGAATCGGGGTGGAGCCAGGAAGAATCGGGGAGGAGCCAGAGAGAATAGGGAGGAGCCAGAAAACAGGAGCAAAGACCTCTCTTAACAAAACCACTCTCTTCTACAACTGTATGTGAAGTCTTTGAGAAAAAAAAAAAAAACCTGGACAATTCTCAATCAAAAGCTAAAAGTTATGTTTCCAAGAAAAAGAATTAAGAACAACCCATGCTTTAAATTTTAGAGTGTTTTCTGAAACAAAACTGAATTTGATGATTCAAAAAAGGAAACGGAAGTTGATTGCTTAAGAGATCCACGTGATTGTTGTAAGGAGGCTCTTGTAAAGGCATTACAAAAAAGTGCCTGGGCAGGCTCTGTCCTTTCTCTGAGTTGTTCTCTGGTAAAGTTTTTATTTCTTTTCTTAAGCGTACAGCATCACTCCCTAGTTCTTGTCTCTGGGTCTTGTGGGGAGCAGTGTGAGGTGGCGGCATAAATGCGGTGTTTGCTTATTGCATTGAGCATGGCTTCCACCATCTGACAGGATTCTGGTCTTATGTCCTTTGTCTTTTTTAAGGTCCACGGTGTCAGCATAGCCACAGAGGACACTGCTGAGACAGCCAAAGAAGTGATGGGAAGAACAAACAGGAAATGAGGGAGGACAGTCTCTGCCAAGTGGAAAGGTTGATCTATCAATCCTGTCCCCAAGTCCAAGTCCTGAGTGGGCTTCTTAAATGGCCCTGGAATGATAGCTGTTAAACTTCTGATTTTTCATTCAAATTTGGGAAGCAAAAATATTCTTACAGAGAACAGAGACTTATATGGGTTAAATGTGGGACTAAAGTGTATGTGTGTTTGTGGACTAAAGTCTCTCTCTCTCTCTCTCTCTCTCTCTCTCTCTCTCTCTCTCTCTGTGTGTGTGTGTGTGTGTGTGAATGTGTGTGCCTACACACTCATGCTATGGTAAAACAGTGCCCACAGAATTCATTGTTTTGGGTCAAGCATGAACAAACAAAACACATGGCCCACAGACTTCGTTCTGAAGCTATATTATCAAGCAAGAAGAGAAGACAAAGACATCAAATATAGTATGACTTTTTAAACTGCGTCCAAAGTCATGTATAAGCCCCCAAGTTTAGTAGCCTTTTCTATTTTAAAGCTAAGTTTAACTGGGAAACATTCATTAGTAGCTGGGTGAGGGTGTGGCCATGAAGTGAACTAGGATTTAATCCAGTTTTCCAGCCAGTCCTTCATGCTGGCTTTTCATTATCATTTTTTTTCCTTTCTACTACCACACTGTATAGCCCTTGCTAGTCTGGAGCTCGATATGTAGAGCAGGCTGACCTCAAAATCATGGACACCAGCCTGCCTCCTTGTCCAGGGTACTGGGAATAAAGACTTGCACCAACACAGCTAGTCTAGGCTTTTCTATCTTTAAATTGGCTCTTGGAAAGTATGAGAGTAAATGATCTAGGTTATACACCAGCCTTTCTTGCTCCTTGCTTACTCCCCTGTCAGCCCACTGGCTTCGATGCTTATCCTGAAGAACAATATATCCTATCATAACTCTATACTTTTTAAGGTTTATTTTTAAAATTCTGCAACTCTGTAAACTTCCAAAGTGGATGCACTGAAAGCTCAGGCTTGTCTTCTCTATAGCAAGGCATTGTTTTGATTTGGAAATCAGATAGCTTGCTGCATTAGAACTGAGAGCTGGAGAGGGGTCTCATCCCTAGGGTTAGAGAGGAGGATTTCTGATCAAAGGACTAGGATTTTTATAGATCTCAGTCAAGAGCAAGTGATCAAACAACTGCACTCTCTGAGACAAATCTGTGTTTTGATAGGCAGTGCAAGTGGATGCTAATTGCCAACCCAAAGCCTTTGATCTTAGTGTCTCCACAGATGACAACCAGCAAATGGTTTCATCTCATGCTCTGGGACACATGGAAGTACTCAGCTAAGATCACCTTCTGGACAGAGCTAGAATAGCTGCTGGCCTCCTAGGAGGCCACAGTGGCTTTAAGGAACAACACATAGGCATCACATTGACATCAAATAGGCAGCAAACAAAACTTAAGCTTGAAATTTCAATCCTGTAAGAGTCAGCCATGTGCTACATGGCTTTAAAGACAATAAAGAAACTATTTCTTAACTCCCTCTTATCCCCCAAATCAAACAAAAAGACACTCAGAGAAGCAGCAAGCAATCGGATGTGCTTTTATACAAAATTCTGAGTTCAATCTTCTTTCATATAAAAGGAGGTTCTCTTCTCCACAAAAACCAGGCTCCTTAGAAACTGTAAACACAACTGGTATAAATGAAAACATTTCGGTCTTCTAGACATTTCGATTAAAAAGTTATATATTATAATCTGTGTATCTGGTGTGGTGAGGTCTTGATGCTATTTGCAAGGGAAGAAGAAACAAAGTTCTCCATTTTCACATCTCCTTTGTGTATGACAGTAAGGAGTCCTGAACAGTGGGCCTAGCATTTTAGATCCCGAAAGATAAGTGAATCTTCCTATCCTATTCTATCCTCCTATCCTATCCTATCCTATCCTATCCTATCCTATCCTATCCTATCCTATCCTATCCTATCCTATCCTATCCTATCCTATCCTATCCTATCCTAGCTCCTTCTTTCCCTGTTCAGCCCCAAGTCCTGACAATTAAGAAAAGAGAAATCTCTCCCTCTTGTTTCTTTGAAATATGAGAAGAACAACTACAGTCACAATGAAGACACAGTGGTGATGTCCTGCAACAGCAGCCCTGCTGACCATACCCATTTCTGCTTGGTGGGCATGAAGCCATGTGACACCTCCTCAAACACAGGTGCCTCGACCCTGGGCCTCTCTGCCCAGTCCTTTCTTTCCTCCCTGGAGCACCTGGCCTCCCACACCTGCAGCTGATGTCTTTTTATAACAACTGCTCTGTGCATTATGCATTTAAGACTGTGAAACAGAACTGAAGTGCTTTAATCAGAAGAACAGATTATTCCATATCCTAGCTATACTATTTCTCTAGTTTCACACCTTCCCAAATCCAGCACCGGTCTTTGACACGTTGATGCAAGCTTGATAAAAACGATATGAAATTTTGTTTCTGATAAGGGCCAACTCAAAGTTCACCTTCATGTGGAAGCTTTGTGGCCCGTGGACTTGCAAGCAGCACTTCTATTATGTCCCAACTGGGCTTAAAGGAGTTGCATTTCTCCTTAATTTTCATTTACTTGGCACTCAGCTGTCACAGTTCAGAATGATCTCTGCTTCTGAGGGTCAGCCTATCTCCTCCTCCTAAACCCTCCCCTTACTATGATACCCAAGCACCCTGCTCAGCTCTGTGGTTCTCTGCCATTTTCATCAGTTTGCTGGTGATTTCTTTTCTTAATTCCTCTTCTACAATGCTTAGAAGCTCACAGTGTCCTTGTTTACACATAAGTCACAGTCATGCCTAAAGGTTGGGTTTGTCTAGACTTCCTGTTCATCTTTATGAATGTACACTTCTAGGTAACTATTGGTGAGCTCTTCCAAGCCACCAGGTATGCAAAATCAGAAAGATCTGAAGCCACAGATAGCTTGTTTATTCACAGGGCATGTGGAAATCACTTAAGAAATTAAAGCATCAGAGCCTAGAGGACACTTAACCAAATCCAAATTATGTATGTTATTAGAAAGGTAGACAATATTAGCAATAGCCAATAAGTAAATGCATGGCAGTTTGTAAGGTAAAGCAGGTAACTTAAAAAAAGGTTGCTGGCAAATGACCTCAGGTATTCTGCGAATCCATGGCTCTAGGGAAAGGAGATTTGATGTTTAGGAATTGTGTACTTGAGTAACAAAGGTTATCATGAGCGGGTGCAGGACAGAACACATCTCACTGTCAGACCGCCAAGCTTTTGATGAGCTTACAAAGACAACGCCAGGTTAGAAAGGCACAGAGTTTGCTTCCTGCAGACACTTTGATAACTAGGGATGGGAAGCTAGATGCAGTCAAGCAGAGAGCAGCAGCATCAGATTGGTGCTGTACGAAGTCTGTTCTTGCTAGAAGTGGGGAGTGGACCGGAGAAAGGGTTGGGGCACAGAGAGGGTCTGTATGTAATGGCTCAGAGCCTGTAAACACATGGCTTGTCAACCACACACCAGTTTCACAAGCACATACTTAATTCATCACTTCGAGTATACTTTTCCAAGAGTGGCTTTATAAGGCATTCATTCATGTCTCCATTTTCTCAAGTCAGGTCCAGGATTTCAGTAAATGGGCTGAGGATAAGCCTAGAAAAGCTCTTGATGTAGCAATAGATAATTATTTCAGGAAAGAAATTAATGAGACAAAGGACCTGAGGGATAGAGCTTTGACAAACAGGGATGTTTGTGAGTAGTAACAAACATACTTGCATTCTGTAAAGCCGTGAGCAATAGCTCAACTTTCCCTGTTGTTTCTGTTTGTTGGAACAGAGTGAGCCTGTTTTCAGAAACACAATGTGAAACTGTGCTGTAGAGTATCTGAAAGGATGGATTGTGAAGTGACTGGGGGGAGGTTTGAGCAACAAGTTCTTTATGCAAAACCCAGCACTGAGCTGCTGCTGGGGGCAGGGCTGGGAAGACTGTGCTGCTGGGGGGTAGGGATAATGGGCTGCTGGGGGTGCATGGGGGAACACTGAATGGCAGCATATTTACTTTAGTGTATCTGCTAACATGTTTCAAGGGAACTGAGGCCTCACTGCAGAGCTAAGCTCTAAACAGTCAGAGCCAGCTGTTCCCCTGGTGTTACACTGGCACTTAACTTGCCAGAGGACAAAACTGTTTAATGGGGAAAGGCTTGGGTGTGATCCTGTTTGACTACATGCCTTTCATCTTATCTGCTTGCAGGACATTGATTTTGACCTCTTGAGTTGACCGTGTCTTTTGTCTTCTTTATGACATTGATTAGGTGGTTCTTGCTTCTTGGAGGACACTTTTGATACAAATAATTGAACACAATTCCATGTTGCCATCAAACACTGAAAGGTACTCAGCTCCAAATACGCATTCTCAGAACTTCAGAAGGGCTGTCTCTGTGAAGACGAAGACCCACCGACGATTCCTGATGTCTCTACGACTCCTCCATCCCCAAATTCAATCTTTACATTTTTCTCTTTTAGTTATGCTTTAGGGATCCAATTGGAAATCTTAAGTGTGTCCCTCAGAGAGGCTGCCACCAAATTCAAGAGACACATTATGGAGAGTGGGTGGGAAGAGGGTAAAAGCCAGGGGAAGGGGATGTCTGTGGTAAACTGTATTTGCTGGACCTGATGGCACAGTTGCATACGTGAACTCACGGTGGCTCTAAAGAGTCTGCATCAAGAAGACCAAGCCAGCCAGATACCTGCATGGATGGGAGGAACTCAGGAAGCCACGCCCCTACTGACCCAAAGCTACTGGCAATTGCTAGCTGAAGGCGGGATTTGGGCCCTGACCCGGTAGTTACTTGTGAGGATAGTCCCACAGCTGTGCACATAGAGTCGGCACTAAGTGGACTCAATATTAAATTGGTGGTTGCAGTTGGGAGAGGACAGCTGGTGTGTGTATGTGTGTGTGTGTGTGTGTGTGTAAGGATAGAGGAGGTAGTGGAAGAAAAGAATGGTGTATATTTGGATTATATCCGAATATATTACATGCATGTATAAATATTAAATAAAATTTTTTTTTTAATTCTAGAGAGACTGTGAGAAACACTTAAACGGTCTAGAGCAGAGGACTTGAGCCTAACACTTACCAGACAATACTTTGAGTGCTACCTTCAATCTCTGATTAATTCTTCCTTCAATGTTGGATTAATTCTCCCAAGTGAGTGGCATACTGATTTAGTGCTGAGAGACAGAATGACTGTCCCATGGTCAGTGTGGATGACAATTTGGAGGCAGATACTGGTTTTTACAATGTCTGCAAACTCCTGCCAGCTTGTACAGTGGTCCTGGGTAGGCGAACGAGGGGCCTTCTGGGCAAACTAAAGAAGGCTTTAATAGGAGTCACGTGGCCGCACCACATCTTAATGAAAAAACAAAGCAACAACTTCTGATTGAAAACACAAATAAACTGCAGTGTGTGCCTCTGACACCCTGGGGGTTCCTTTGTTTACTTGGGTTTAGAACATTGGTTTTGTTTTGAGCTAGGGCCTTATCTACATACCTCAGGCTGGGCAGCAACTTGTGATCCTTCTCCTTCAGCCTCCCAAAGTGCTAGGACCACAGGTGTGTACCACAATGCCTGGTGCATGTAGATGTTTAATAAATGCTTCCAAGAAACATTGCTATACAACAAACACACAGTATTACCCATCACTCTAACTTTTCATAACATTTATTGTTTCTTTTTTTACATTAAAATGTATTTATTATTTGTGTGTGTGTCTGTGTGTGTGTGTGTGTGTGTGTGTGCAGGCATATTTGCCCTAATGTGTATGTGTCTGGCCCAAAAGACAGAGTTCTCCCTTATACTGTAGACTCCAGAGATGCCAGGCTTGTGTGGGAAGAGAATTTTACTGCTGAGTATCTCACCAGCCATGCCTCTTGTTTCTTAATACCATACAGAACAATTGTATAGAGATGCTTTTAATTATGATATCTAAATACAGGTAAGGTGATATATATATATATATCACATACATATATACATGCATAATGTATACGGAGATATGTGTATATGAAGATAATAATATGTACATACCTATTTAGTCTATAACATAAATGATATTATACTACAAAAACTGTGCTTGTTTGTGTCAGAAGTTCTTCCTGTTGTCTTAGGTATTTGAACATTTGATTTCCAGTTGATGGCACTGTTTGGGAAAGTTTAGATGTCACAGCTTTGATGCCTTCTGCAGCAGGCTCCCTTGCTCTTCCTGCCATCATGGACTTTAACCCTCTGGAACCATATGTCAGAATAAGCTTTTCTCCTAAAAGTTGCCTTGGTTATGGTTTTCTACAGTAACAGAAAAGTAACAAACACAAATACTAATCACCTAGTGCTCAGCAATAAGCTGTGAACACCCTATTGATACTCGCCGTCCCCACTGTGCCTGTCTAAATTCACCTGGCATTCTTGGCTCCTGTTGAGAAAGTTTAAGAAACTCAACCATCAGAATAAGAGCCCTGTGAACACCGGAGATGGTAATGTACCCGAGGACTCTCTGCAAAGCCCTGGTGCTTCCTGAGAAACTCTCCGGAGGTCTGTGGGGTGAGAAGCATTTTCACAAGCAGCCCTAAGAGAGCATTTGTTTTCCCATGTGCTGACATTTGCATGGGCACTGGCCTGTAACAGTACCGGGCTGATCTGTTGGCACTTTGACACAAACCAAAGAACTTGGAGCAGCGTGTGCAAGTGTGTCTGAACCATCCATTCTTACTTGAAGTGAAGGCTGACATGTGAACTATGGCGATTTAGACTTCAGAATCTGACCTTTTCCCTTGAAAACAGGTGAAAGGAGCCATTTATTTCAAAGCCAAGGTTCAAGATTTCAATAATATCCAGATTTTTGGAAAATTTGTATCTTCTATTTTTGTACTTGCACCTTTGCAACAGCGAGAGAGGTTTTGCAAGAGCCCAGTGGCAATCTTAATGAGTGTGTTTTGATGTTGTGAAGTAGAACAATGTAGATGATATGAACCAATGAACTAATAGTCTCAAGTGGCCAATACCCTTCATGCCTTCAAAATTACAACTTAAGAGCCATTCGAAATGCAAGGCAACAAAAGATTTTCAAACTAAGGATATGGTTCACTGGTACAGCTTCAGATGTCACTATCTAACTTAATATTATGTAATATTTGTCACATTTTACTGAGGCAGCAGAGAACATACATAATTACTGCAAAAGCCATCGAAACACATGCCTCTCTCAATAGTACACTGTGTAAAGATGAATTTTCTTATATTTCAAAGGAGAAAGGCATAGAGTAAGAGTTTAAATGCAGAACCAGGGAGGAGAATCCATTTCCCTCTGAACCTCTCTTTTTAAAGGAACATGCAACAGCGTAAGCCAGGGTTGTGTCTCTTGCTGAAACTTCTTTGCCAGTGGAGTATTTTTTCCTCAAAAAATTAAATGTTTTATTGTCATTTGTTTTTAGCAGCTTTTAATAAATAGTTAAATTCTATTTTATTCTATTTTATTCTGATCTTTCTAATATAGTAAATGACATATAATATAGTAAATGGCATGTAATTTATATATACAAGCTGTTTCAGGGGTCTGAAGTTGGCTCTGAGTCTACATAGTATTAAGGCAAATGTTTGAAACCACCAACATGATAGGAAGAGGCAGCCTTTCCCTAAGGTCTGAAGAGCAATCACCTAGCAAAAGCCAGCTTTCCTCCGTCCCTCCGTCCCTCCAAACCTCCAAACCTCCTTCCTCCCCTCCCTCCCTCTCTCCTTCTCTCCCTTCCTTCCTCTCTACCTCGCTCCCTTCCTCCTTCTTTCTCTTTCTCCCTCCCCCTTTCTTTTTACTAGAAGCTTTGAAATTTTATTTTCTGGCCTAGAAGGCAAATTCTACCTATTTAGCCCATGGCCTGTTGATCAGTTTACATGAGAGGAGAACTGAGACAGGAACCGGAGCCTGACAGGCAGACCAGTATATGACAACAGTGAGAAACCTTGGATAGCTTTACTCAGAAGTATGTGAACATGCATCTAAGAGTCAACATGCTTTATTGCTTTCCCCCTTTCTAACAATGCTAAACAAAGTCAATTTATCTCATTTGGACTTTGTTGGAAAGTTTTGTGATAAGCCCTATAAAAATTATCCAATTAATTTTCTAGTAACTGTGTAGTGCTATTTAGCAAGTGTCTGAACTATAACACTGCAGAGTCTATAAACAGTGTGTTTGGTCTGGAGTCTGTGCTGCTCATAGGCAGTTTCATGAAGGAAGATACTGGTCGCTTTATTTCTAGCTGAGGAAAAGGATTTTAAGAGAAGAATGTAATTTGTCCATCTGGAAAGTGGTAGAACACAGAAACAATTTCAGGTCTGTTGATTTTCTGTTCCTAACTACTTTGTCATCTTTGGGTAGAAAAAAAAATGAGCCTTCTATTTATCAACAATGTAGACAGTCAAACCCAGGGCTGGCTGAGCTCTGAGGTCCTGTTAGAGTTGAAAATAGTCCCAGATCCTCCCAAGCCACTTCCTTTGTCCTGTAAGTACTGTGGGAAGTGAGGAAGGCGAGCCATAGGAGAGCACTCTTGTTATCATCGTTCTTTCTTAGCATACCAATGCAGCCCATGTACAGCCCAGGCAGCTTTGGTCTCCATGAATTCCTAGGTCAAGTGTGCTGTCAAGAAGACAGAAATAGATGAATGACATCCCGAGATGCTTCAGAAGAACCACAGGGTGGGGACACAGCAGAAATGCAAGTTTTCCAGGCTACAAGCCAAAGGATTCTATATATACTGTTGACCTCAACCCTGCAGTCACTTTTGGAGGTGACCAGGTAGGTCAAACACACCACTCTTTTGCTTGCTGATACTGGCAGGGAGGAGATTTGAGTAGCTGTGGAGAGTCTTACATTTAATGGCTGCTGTCCCCACGTGAGCCACTCTTTTAGAAAGCACAAGGAACCTAACTAAGGGCACCCAGTCTTCTCTCCATGTTCTCTTAGTGTCAGTTTCCCTGGTTCAGAGAACTGTTCTGGAGCTGTTCTCTGTCCACTCCTGTACAGACATGGCACTCAGATGATTCATCTGGACTGCACCAGTGCCTTTCTTAGACTTTCTGCCTCACCACAAACCTACTTAGCTGCATTTACCTGCTGCTGGTCCAGGCTTTGGTTCTCTACTTGTGAAGGGAAGAATAAGTTTTAGGTTAAAAAAGAAGAAGGAAAGAAAGGAAGAAAGGAAGGAAGGAAGGAAGGAAGGAAGAGAAAGGAAGGAAGGAAAAAAGGAAGGAAGGAAGGAAGGAAGGAAGGAAGGAAGGAAGAGAAAGGATACAAAGAAAGGAAGTAAGCACGTAGTATAAGAGTGGAAATCAAGGCTTTGTGGGTCCTGCCCATAGCTCTTCAATAATGGGTATTTAGCAACTATCCTGAGAATATCTGGTGGGGTGGAGGGAGAAGATGGGCGTGCTGTAGCCATCAAGGTAGGTGTAATTCTGGGGTGTGCAATGGCTGAGCAGAGTAGTCATGGTATTGAATGCTGTCTTTGCACATTGGTCCCAACATGTTTACATTGGTATCTCATTAGAGAGTGTTCTGGTTTCATGTACTGTTGCTGTGATAAAATATCCTGACAATGGCTGGAAAGAGCACAGGCTGCTCTTCTAGAGGATCCAGGTTTGATTCCTAGAACCCACAAGTCAGCTCACCTCTTCTATAACTCCAGGCCCAGAGGATTCAATGCCAGCTTCTGGACTCTGGGGGCCACACAAAACTATGTACATAAAGTGACATAAAATGACAAAAGCTTTAAAAGAAATACCCTGTCAAAAGCAACTTAATGGAGAAAGATTTGTTTGCCATACAGTTCTGTGTTGCAGAACATTGCTACGTGGAAGCCAAGGCAGCAGGGGCTTGAAGTGGCACAGTTAGAGCAGGGAGTGATGCTCTGATGCAGGTAGCTCTCAGCTAGGTTGCTGCAGGACTTCCTGCCTAAGGGATGGTGTCACCTTCAATGACTGGATCTTCTTACTTCAATTGATGTAGTCAAGATTATTCCCAACAGACCAACCTGAGCTAGATAGCTCATCACTGAGACTCCCTTACTGGGTATTGTAGATTGGGTCAAGCTGACAGTAAAAACCACATCACAGATAGTGGAAACAGTAGGCGTCACTCAGAGGGACACTCTCAAGAGTGCTCTCTATACTGTTATATACAAATTTATACAACGATAATGAAACGTGAATGACTGTTAAACATTTTCATCTTAGCAAATGTCCCTTGGGAAGAATAGTTTGCTATGTGCTACCATGGAGACTGTATATCTTATCATATTTAATTTTTGTAATACTATTAGTTTATTTGCAATTTCCCTGGTTTTCAAATGAAGAAATAAAGTGTTCTAAAAATATTTAGTAGTTTTTCCAGGATAATATCCAAGGTCTCATGGCCTATTTGTGGCAGAGGAGAGAGGACCAAGATCTAAGGCTTTCTTACTTTGAAAATGAGATACATTTCAGCTTACTGCCACCTCTGGCATGATTTCATCAAGCAAAACAATAAAGAATTGATGGTGTGGAAATTAAAATAGAAAAAAAAATAAAAGAAAGAAAGGAAGGAAGGAAGGAAGGAAGGAAGGAAGGGTAAAAAGACACCTTTAGACATCTTTTAGAATAAATATCTGACTTGGAAACACTGGAGCAGGTAAGAGATCTATTTCTAGGATCAGGCTGCTTGGTTCTAAGCCAGCTCTGCCTTGTGCTGGCTTCATGGCTTTGCATGAATGATTTACCCTCAGGGCCAGGTTTCTTCATTTGGAAATAAAAAACAGACGTTGTCTTCTTGAGTTTCTGAGGAAGCAAACCATATAAAGTATTCAGAATAGGTCCTCTTTATGTGTATATATGCACATGTGTGCATGTTTATGAGTGTGTGGGGGTATGTATACAGGTGTCTGGGCCGCCTGTAGAAATGAGCTGTAGCTGTCATTTTGCAGGCACTATGCACTTTTTCTTTTCTTTTCTTTCTTTCTTTTTTTTTTTTTTTTTTTTTTAGACAAGGTTTCATATTGGTCACGAACTTGCCAAGCAGGCTGGACTGGGTGACCAGTAAGCTTTCAGGATCCTCTGTTTCACCTCCAAGTGTGTTCCAAGGACTAAACTCAGTGTGCTGAAGGGAAGCCCCTACTGACTAAGCCATCTGGCTGGCCCAGAACACTTATTGATTTGCTTAATTACATTTTGTGGATATTTCCTGCCATCTCTTCCTCCCCTTCATCCTGCCTTCCCTGCTTTTACCTTTGTCTCCTGAATTTTCCTTCTTCTTCTTTTTTCTCTTCATTTTAACAGGTTGCATTCACAGTATATAACCACCAAATGATCTTTCTGGCAAGATGGCAAGGCTCATGAAAGATGGCTTAGGAACTCAATCTTGAAGTTTAAAACTGGGATTTAAAAATAGAACTTGGTAAGAAGCAGCCTTGCTGTGTCAACTCAGAGAGCTGTCCTGAGGGAACCCAGCAGAATTTTATTTTAAGACGCCCCTGGATGGCTCAGCTGCTGTTGATGGACACATCAGAATTTCCATTGATGCCTTGCTTTCTTGTGAGTTTGAACCCAATAACATGAAGCATTCCAGCTCCACCAAACTCCCACCTTCAACCTCACAAAAGAGCCGCCTGAACCAGACTCAGATGTGGTCAAGGAGCTGCAGAGGATGCCCCTGCAGGGAGCTCCCTTGCTACCTGGCAAAGTTCACCTCTTTGTTAAGCCTTCTAACACAAACTGTATTTTTAAAACAGTGTGTTTCAGGGATGGCTCAAAATATCAAGGGCACAGAAAAAGCTACAGACAGCAGCTTTGGAGCATATCAAGAGGAGAACTTTGGTCTGCGTCATCGTCTGGGCTCTTAGCCTTGTTTTTAATCTTTGTTTGGTCCAGATCCTCTCATCTAGACTCTTTTAAGTGGCGTGTTCCTATTTGCAAGGGTTTGGGCTAGCTAGGTTTTAACACAGAGAGTGCCGTGATTGATTGATTGATTGATTGATTGATTGATTTAAATTCTCAGAAAGTCAATTAGCTAGTAATTTTGTAGTGGTTAAGAAAAAAAAATGCCAAAGTCAATTAAAGCAAAAAGCTAAATGTAACAGAAAATATTCAACAAGCCAGATGTGAAGGCTCATGACTGTAATCCCTGCATTTGAGAGGGTGAAGTCAGAAGACCATGAATTTGAGGCCATTTTGTTTTTTCAAAAAGAAAAAGCAGTTGCAATATATACAATATCATGAATTCAAATGCTTTTAAGTTGATGTAAACACGGTTCCCTGCATCTGTTAAAATTAGAATTTTCTAATAGCTGCACTTCCTAAAGAGTTGTTAAACCCAAGACTCTCTTTACACATAGCAAAGATGACAAAGATGAAACAGCTTTATGTGTTTCATCTTTTATGTGCCACAGGAAGGAATGTGCTCAGTAGTCACTATGTGTCGGAGCCCCATTATCAGTGAGCAGCCCAACAGAAGCTGTCTGCAGAAAGCACAGAATGGCTGTGTTGGTAAATGGGTGGCTAGACAGAAGTAAAATTGCATATATCCTTGTGCTAGTTTGGAAGATATTTTGCTCAAAAAAAAAAAAAAAAAACCCAAACCAAAACCAAACCAAAAACAAACAAACAAACAAAAACAAAACAAAACAAAACAAAAAAAAAACCCCAGCAAAATGTCATGTCATTATCAAAAGAAACTTAAAACTGTGCATGTGTGTGTTCGTGCACACCTGTGTGTGTGTACAAGTCTGTGCATTCATGAGCACACATGCATATTTTCAGATGACAGAGGATAAGAGTGGTTTCTCTAGCATTGCTTCCTGAATTAACTAAATTCAGGGAAAGTTTCTTGTATTAACTAGCATAGTTCCATGGTAGAAAGATTTTGAGGCTCTGATTCTCTCTCTCTCTCTCTCTCTCTCTCTCTCTCTCTCTCTCTCTCTCTCTCTCCTTAACCTACCTTTCTCCTTCCTTCCTTCCTTCCTTCCTTCCTTCCTTCCTTCCTTCCTTCCTTCCTTCTAGTTGAACCTAGGAGTCTTGACATTTGAGGGAAGCCTTCTACCACTGATCTCAAATCTTTGATCAAAGTCATGGAAAACACTGGCTCTAACTGTATCAACTAATGTTGTCAGGATCCACAGCTCCTACTTGTCTTGTTTGTCCAACCACTGCCCATTTGTCCAACAAGTAGCCCTGGAACATAGCCTCATGGGAAAAGTATTTAAAGTTAATCATCTGACTTGTAAGGACCAATACCCTCATGCCAGCTTAAATAGCTCTGTTGAATTAATGAGATGAAGTGAATTAGTCCAAACCAATCTACTCCTGTAGCCTCTAATTCATATACTAATATTAGAGCTGAGACAATCAAGCTACAGAGCAAGGTTAAATGACTTGCTCTAAGTTATTAAAATTGATAATGTATGTTTTCTAGGATGCATCTCAGAGTGCTGTCCTTTGTGCTCACAGGTAGCTCCATGCTGCTCCTCATTGTCCAGCTTGTCCTTGTCATTTGCTGACTTTTGTGTTCATAACTAAGCACTGAGAAGTTCCAGACAGGAGTCAGGCAAGGACTTTGTCTGATACTAGTGTGTAATAAATCAATCTGCAAAATTTCCCAATTCTCTACAGTTGAGAGAGTGTCCAGAGCCATTTCAGAATTATTACTGATCTTAGTATTTATTATAAAATAATCTAAAATATTTATTATAAAAATATAATCCAGGGAATTTAAAAATCTATTCATCAGTAGGAGTTTCTGTGCTTGGCAAAGTGGCCATATTAGCATATGTAAATGTCCAATTTTCATCCTGTTGAGACTCCTATGCTAGAATACAAAATATTACAGATAACACTGTGTTTGACTAGCACATGAGTGTTTGCAAAGCTCCTCTGTTGATCTGTTTAATGCTCACTGAACACTTACACTCATTTTATTCTCCTGATAACTCCATGAGCTCATGACAATAAAGGTTCTGAGTACTGCCCATGGGGGCAGGCATACTTAATGCATTGTACATGCATTTATCCATGTTTCTGTTATAACCACATGAGAACTTTGTCACAGTACAGATGAAGAAACAGAGAGACTAGAAGTGAGGTAGCTTCCTCAGGAAGCTTGAGTGTGCATGAATGCTCCATCCACACTCGCAGAGACTCCCATACAGTTGGTTTAGGGAGGGTTTGAGCATAAACACATCCCAGTCAGGTGTGATGACCTTTAGTCCCAGAACTCAGGAGGTAGAGGCAGGCAGATCTCTGTGACTTCTAAGCTAGCCTGGGCTGTAAAGTGAGACCTTGACTAAAATAAGAAAACAGCCCTAACTGAGCTGGGATTTACAACTGGACACTTTTGTTTCTGGCTAATGAAGAAAATGGTTAAATCCAGAGATATCGTCATGAAAATCAGGGGCAGCTGATCAGGGAACTGGCTCATTTATACAGGGCAGCCTTAAAGTGTCTGGTAAAGTGAAGACTTGCTAGTGCTTGGGTCCCTGAAGCACCACACAGAGTCTGTCCCAGTTGCTCCTTAGACACCAGCATCCCAATAAGTGTAGATGAAATAATGAAATTCATAAATCTGTGATGGACACTTGGAGGGCTCATTCCTTTATTCCATGAGGATAGGACAAATGCACCACCTATTCAGATTAGCATCTTAAAGGCAAATCATCCAGGAAGGTCAGAGTGGAGGAGAAGCAATAAGTGGCTATTGAATTAATGGATAAGTGGACGAATGTTAATAGAATTTGAAAGAATAAGATCCTGATTAAGAGGTTAGGTCAACACATGTATTGTGAATGTTGTAACCTTTTGTGTTGGAGACATGATCCCGGTTAAATAGAAGAAAGACATAAAAATGAGTGTCAGCTGAGTGTGGTGAGTTCCTGGTGAATCAACTCATAGTGTCTTGGCAATTTCCCCAGCTTGAGGGACCAGGACAGGGAATCAGTGTAAGTTAGAAAAACCTTCCTAGAAGAGTAATGTTTGAACAGAACCTTCAAGGCTGATTGCAGTTAAGCAAGTGGGACATAGTGTTAGTGACATTTGGATGAAGGGATCATAGAAGCAAAGGTGTAGGAGCTTGGAGTTACACAGTGAGTAGCAGGAAGGACTATGCTTTTGTAAATGCTGATGCTGGGCTGTCTGTCAGGAATTTACCACAGATAGGTAGACATAAATCATAGAAAACCCAATGGGGTGAATATAGAGAGAGGGAGAGAGACTCGTGATTCATCTTCATGTGCAGCCAGCATTTCTTGGATTCAGATGATCTGTTTCTTATTTGAAGGCCTGTGGCCAACATTTAAGCGCTTGTCCTCATGTGCCTTGAAGCTCAATGTTCTTACATTAGGATGTGTTAGCTTCCTCGTAGCTATGACAGAATGTCTGACGTGAACAACATGAAAAGTGGAACGATTAATTTAGTTCATAGCTTGTCAGTCCTAGTGGGGAGGAAGTGTGGAGCAGCTCACATTACAGGAGACAGGACACATGGAGAAGGGAAGATACTGGGGACAAAGTGTAGCCTTCAAAAGGCATCCAGTGACCTATTTGCTTCAGCTGGGCCCCACCTCCAAAAGTCCCTTCACTTCAAAAGAGTGCTGGCAGCTGGGAAGCAATGTTGAATGTATGAGCCTGTAGGGGCCATTTATATTCAAACCAGGGCCTAGGGCTGCAGGTCCACTTCCTTATATACCCATAGTGGCACACGCCTGGATTCCATGTCACAGTAGCATGCCTGACTAGGGCTGAATACCAGATGCCAGCTTAGTTAATCCACTGAAGGCTAAACAATATTTTAAAATTCTTTCCCTTGGACCAGGTGGATGAAATTCCATCCACATTAGAGCAACAGAGCTCCGATGGCCCAGCCTAGGGTCCACATCAGGTGGGTATGACTTCTAATTCAGTCATGATTTCAGAGCCCAGAGAAATCACAAATACCATTGTTGTTCAGAGTCATGGAACAAAAGGGTGCATATCCCTTATCACAAAGCACATATCTTTGTATGTAGCATTACTAACTCTATGACTTTTTATCTTATAACTTAGCTTTATGCTTTTAGATCATGGAAATAAGTTGCCAGGAATGGCGGCTCTTCCGTTTAACTTTGGCACAATCATTTCATGAATATTATTTATAAAAAGAAATAGTCCTTCAAAAGAATGAAATCTAAAAACCCAGCCCTAGTTCTTTACACTGTCCATTTCCGTACACTTCCACTGAAATAATGGAAGGCTGATTTGCATGTTAATTAAGTCACTCTGCAGCTAAGAATATTTTATCAGACCCTATAACATCATATTTTGATTTTAACATTTTCTGACCATCTTCTTGCCATATATTTCCCAGGGGAGTACTTATTAAACTATGGTATTAAATATTGCATCAAGTGAGCTTTATAAAAGTTGCCTGGGGTTACAGTTCCCAGAGCTTTACTTCTAAACATGTGCTTGTCTGTGCTGGCTGGGCTCTGCCAAGTCAACGCTACACGGCTTTGTAGAGTTTATAGAGTGTCTGGACCTGGGTTCCCTTCTGTGTGAGGTGAATGGCTCAGAGGAGGTTACTTCTGATGCTTCTCAGCCCTAGAATGGTGCTGCCATCCATCACCTCAGTAGAGAAAGCATCTTGGATATCTTTCTTCTCTATTTCCAATGTTTTCAAATGGCACTAGGTTTTTTTTTTTTTTTTTTTTTTTCCTCACCGAATTCTTGCTTCTCCTCATGTTCTGTCATTCTGCTATTTTTACTGAGGATTGCTAGTGCTACCAACTTATTGAGTAGTTACCTGTGCAAGGAATACTGCTCAACGTTTTCTTGCATTTTTCTATTAAAATTTCATAATAAGTAAATTTCACTGGTATACTTACTAAATAGTGTAAGAACCTCCATCTCTAGATTATCAAGTTTCAGACATGTGAATTCACAAGGCAAGGTGCCTGTATCTATTGTAGATTTTCTCAGTTGATGATAGCTGGGTCTTAACAGCCACTGAGCAATTAAGGTCATCACACAACTATTGAATCCCTTGACCATAGGACCTGGCTCTCTGATAGTAAAGCCACAAGGTCTCCGCTTTCTTTTACCTGTCTCTACTCATCTCTGGCTCATCTCCCCTGCCTCTCTCTCCTCTTCCCTATAGGAAAAAGCCCTGGCAGAGTGAGGCTCTGCTGGAACTCCTTGTCTTTAGTGACTTTAAGACTCGTCAGCTCTGTGCCCTCCATCTTCCAGTGTATAAGCTTCTCAGGTCCTCCATTCTGTGCATAATGGTACAGGTCTTCTGTCTTCATCTCGAAGGCTCTTTTTCTTCCTCCCTCTTTCTTCTTTCTAAAACAAAGTACTTCCTTTCCCCTAACTTTCATAAAGATAAATCAACCTAAACATGCAAAAATGAACATTTCCTTTGTTATTTGTTTAACACAATAAATCAAATCTAGGCTATGTCTTGGTTCCTAGATATTTAATAACTATTTTTTCTTACCTCTGAGTAGTATATTAGACATTTATTTTGTTGTTAATGATGTAATTTCCTACGCTACGAACATGCAAGAGTGAATCAGGCCCAGAGTGTTCGTTCCCTCAGGGTAAGTGGTTTGATTTTTAAAATTCAAACAGAGTAGGGAACATTGAGAGCAGTGAGCCCAGGCAGGACTGAATGTGCTCTACTCATGTGGTAACACATAGACAGCTAAAGATGCAGAAGTGGCACATTTGAGAAATTAGAACATAAAAATATTATTTTATCTTATTTTTGACCTAGTTCTCAAGGGATATGAAGTAAGATTTACTCAAAGCATTGGGTTTGGCAAACACTTTAAAATAAATGACTACATCCTAATACTTTAACAGTGATACATATTAACTTTAAAGTATAGGCAGAGCAAAGAAAGGCACCAACCAGGGTCCCCTATTTACATGTTAAAATATTGTATTTTTTATTTTTAATTATGAGTATATGGGGTAGCAGAAGGGAAGGGTGATATACACTTAAATGCAATGCCCAAGGAGGCCAGAAGAGGGCACTGAATCCTCTGGAGCTGGAATTAAAAGGGGTTGCCAGAAGTCTGATGAGGGTTCTGGGAACCCAACATTTTCCCTAGTTTACTGTTGAAGCTTTTTTTTTAAAAAAAAATTAAGTCAAGAATTTAATGGAAATCAGAGTATGCGTATAATTTTAGAACTTTTTAATTCATTATGTCCTCTCTTCCTGTAAACATGTGACCTTCCAGGGCATAATTTTCAATATCTATGTAGTAGTATATATTTCCCCCCCATTGATTAGAGAATTTTGTTGCTCATTTAGCTGTTTCACAAGTAAGGTCATCAATGGCCATTTAACTACAAATTCAGCCAATTCATAGTAGAAGCAAACCCAACCAAAGACACATGGGAAATAAGAGATACTGGAAATTTTAAGTCAATACATTTGAGGATGGATTATTATGCCACTAAAGTTCATTAATGTGGATCCTGGTCCTCAAGTCAGTTCTGATTGCTCCTACCACGGGTGTGTTCAGGCTGGAGAAACCCACACAAGGCTGCCAAGTAGACAAGTATGCATATTTGCATATTTCTATTTTACAGTATGTCTCAGTCACTGTTCTTTTGCTGTGACAAAACACCATGACCCAGGCAAGTTATAAAAGCAAGCATTTAATTGGAGGCTCATGGTTCCAGAGGAGTAGAATCCATGGCCATCATGGTGGGAAGCAAGGCAGCAGGCAGGCAGGCATGGCACAGGAGCAGTGGCTGAGAGGTAGTATCTGATCTAAAAATGCAAGGCAGACAACAGTAGCTGCGAATGGCATGGGTTTTTTAAAACCACAAAGCTCACCCCAGTGACAGAGCTCCTCTAACAAGGCGGGGATCCAGCTCAATTGAGGTCCCAAGGCCTGACACTATTGTGAGGTTATGGAGCACTCACAAAAAGGCACCTATTGTGACTGCACTCCGGAAGACCCAACAAGCAGCTGAAACAGTCAGATGCAGATATTTGTACCCAACTAATGGACAGAAGCTTCTGACCCCTGTGGTTGAGTTAGAGAAAGGCTGGAAGAAGCTGAGAAGGAGGGTGACCCTGTAGGAGGACCAGCAGTCTCAATTAACCTGGACCCCTAAGATCTCTCAGACACTGGACCACCAACCAGACAGCATACACCAGCTGATATGAGACCCCCAACACATATACAGCAGAGGACTGCCAGGTCTGGGTTTAGTCAGAGAAGATGCACCTAACCCTTTAGAGACTGGAGGCCCCAGGGAGTTTAGAGGTCTGATGGGGTGGATGGTGGGTGGTGGGGACATCCTCATGGAGACAGGAGAGTGGGGAGGAGGTATGCGATGTGGAACAAGTCAGAAGGTGGATGGGGTTGGGGAGCATCCAGAATAAAATCTGGAGTGTAAATAAATAAACAAATAAAGACAAAACAAACAAACAAGGCCACACCTCTAGTCCCTTCCAGTTCCACTGGCTGCTGGCTGAGTGTTCAAACATGGGAGCCCATGGGAACCTTTCTCTTTCATGCCACTGCGGAATTATTTCCCACATGTCTCCAGGTCGCTCTGCACTGTCTAGACGCACACTTCCTCTGTCTTCCACAGCAATGCTGCCACCTTTAAAACCAGCTAGGTTCTCATGGTGTGAAGTGGTGGATTTCGCTGCATTCTTCTGATGTCAGTTAACTTGAGCAACTTTTTATACACTTGCATGTCATTTGGATTTTTCTCTTCTGGGTAATCAACTTCTCTCAGAAATTCCACTTTTCCAAGAACCTCTGTGTATCCTCTTCCCAGTTTTAAGTTGTAGGTCTGTTCCTTAGTAATTCATGAGAACTCTCTGCATAGTGAGTCTATTATCCTTCTGTCTGCAGTATTCCAAACCTACTGTTTAACTATTAACACAGCCCTTCATATAAATATCCTTAAATTTTCCATCAAGAAATCTATTTCCCAGGCCAGGGAAATGGCTGTTGGTGACTGTGAGTCTGTTGGTTACTGTGAGTCTTGCTCAGAGAGAAAGATCTTGATCTTTGGTGTGAAGAGTTGAGTTCTATACCGGAAGCTATGCTTAAAAACTGGATATAATAATGCACACTTACTCAGGGTGTCCAGGCTGAGACCAAGGGATCTTTGGGACTCTCAGGCCAGTCAGCCTAACCTACGTGGTGAGTTTACAGCCAGTGAGAGACTCTGGCTCTCACAAAGAACAAGGTGGGTAGCTCCTGAGGAATGACACCCGAGGTTGTCCTCTGGCCTACATACACTCCCACAGGAATGCATGCATGCACAGAGAAATGCATTTTCTTCAGTTTCAATTGCTGCCAGAAAGCAAGAATCCTGAGAATTATGGAGAGACAATATAACAAACTGTATTTTATATACTCAAACTGAGAAATGGCAACAAACCTTGTCTGTTCTGAAAAGTGAACCAGTGTTCACTTTTTAGCAGTTGCTAAATCAGTAGCACTTGTCACAGCCATGCAGTGTCCCATATGAATAGAGTTATTTTTTTTCTAGCATGCTGAGTGTAGAGGGAATCTTAAATCTCACCAATCCTTATTTCACAAAAGGACTCAAACCAGATCAAGACATTTCTCACTTCAAGTAGAAGAGAATGGTACAACTCAAATCCATTTTGGGGTGAGTGGAGATGTAAACTTGTTTACTTCAGGAGCAGGTTCCTGGCTGGCTCCCAGTCCTGTTCTGAGACTCTAAACAACAGCAGAGTCATAACAATTCTGCGAACAAGAAAGTTCACGGAACTAAAAGGAGAGCATGCTCACTCAGTTCTATCATCCCAAACACAGAAAACATCTGGGGCTTAATCCGTTATTAGAACAATTTGTGTTGTGTCCCTTGCTGCCTTCATATACATTTGAATGGGAATGTATTAGGGTTTAAAAAACTTTATATGGCCCTAGGCTAAAAACTAAAGCACAACAGGAAAATAAAAAATGTAAAATGTATCTACATAGTTTTAGTACCAAGCTTCAGAAGGACAAAATATAATTATCCTACCAAAGTTTTATTAATGATATTATAATTTTTATGAAAAGTTCCAGAAAACTGTGCAAATGGAAATCCATACATATAGGTTGCTTTTACAATGGCTAAAAATAAAAATGGATTTTATTCATACTTGTAAAAGCTTCTGAGTCCTCAGTGGCCGACAAATGACTGATCCAACTGGAGAGCCATGTTGTGAGTGGAAAGCCACTCCTGATACTACCTGGAGGGCCAAGGACCAGAGGCCAGATAGCCTGGGGACATAGGAGAGGACCAAACATGACTGGGGAAAAAAAGAAAAGAAATAAGAAAGGGCAGAGAGAAAGAAAGAAAGAAAGAAAGAAAGAAAGAAAGAAAGAAAGAAAGGAAAAAAGAAAGAAAGAAAGAAAGAAAGAAAGAAAGAAAGGAAGGAAGGAAGGAAGGAAGGAAGGAAGGAAGGAAGGAAGGAAGGAAGGAAAAGCAAAGGGGAAAAAAAAGAAAAATTCAATAGAATGATTCCTAGTGGTACTTTGCTGTACTCATAAACAGGAGCCTAGAATAATTGCTATTGGAGAGGCTTCATCCTGCAACTGATCAGAGAAGATGCAGAGACCCATAGCCAAACATTAGGCAGAGCTCAGGGAATCCTGTGGAAGGGGAGGAAGGATTGTAGGAGCCAGAGAGGTCAAGGACATCACAAGAAAATGGCCCACAGAATCAACTAACCAGGGCTCATAGGGGCTCACAGAGACTGAACCGACAACCAGGGAGCCTATCTGAGTCTGAGCTAGGTTCTCTGCTTTTATGTTATGGCTGTACAGCTTGGTTTATTTTTTGTAGGATTCCTAACAGTGAAAACCAGGGGCTGTCTTTGACCTTTTTGCTTGCTTTTGGGTCCATTCTCCTCCTACTAGGTTACATTGTCCAGTCCTATATGAAGGTGTGCACTTAGTCTTATTGTAACTTATTATGCCATATTTGGTTGATATCCTTGGGAGGCCTGTTGTTTTCTGAAAGGAAACAGAGGGAAGAGTGGATCTGGGGGAGGGGATTGGGAGGAGAGAAGCAAGGGGAAACTGAGATCAGGATGTAACTGAGAGAAGAAAAGAAAGCTTCTGAGTCCTCAATTCAAAGTTAATTATGAGCTGGGCAGTGGTGGTGCACACCTTTAATCCCAGCACTTGGGAGGCAGAGGCAGGTGGATTTCTGAGTTCAAGGCCAGCCTGGTCTACAGAGTGAGTTCCAGGACAGCCAGGGCTACACAGAGAAACCCTGTCTTGAAAAACCAAAAACCAAAAACCAAAAACCAAAACAAAAAAAACCAAAAACAAAACAAACAAACAAACAAAAAAACAAAGTTAATTATGATATAACTTTTTTTCACTTTGGAAAATGGGAACTCAAATTTGGCCTTAAAGTTTCCCAAGAAAACCTAAAGGAAACTAATTGGTAGTAACTTCTCACCTAGTATTCTATAAAAGACTCCTTCTACTTCCTCAGCTAGTAAATGATATTAAAAGAGTACTTATGTCTTCAGATTGAGTAGAACTCTGGTTTTGCACTTGGATCCAAGTGTGTAAGGAAGTGCTTAGTGGTCACTGTTGCTGACAGCTGCTGTCAGTGTTACGGTCTTCCAATTTTGGAACAATACTACTGGGACAGACAAGTTCAGAAAGATTATCTTATTAATCAATTGGGTAATTAATTTTACTCTTAACTGATTTGAAAACACCTTACCTGGACAATTGAGTCCCATTGGATCCTACCTGCCAGCAGGATTTATACCCCCTATATTGAGTGGGTTGAGGGATCCCTACTGCTCTTAGTGATGGCCAGGTATAAGATGTTTTCACGGGTTGCTTTCTGTGATGGGTGAGCCAAACTCTGTTACTGGTGGGGAATCTTGACTGTTATGTTTGTCACTTGGTAAACTTAGGAAATAAACAGACTGCAGCCTTAAGCTTTAGGTATAGCTTTCTGGTCAAGCCAGGGGAACTGTTTCTGCTTCAAAAAATGTTGAAATAATGTCAGGCAAATGGGAATCTTAACCTGAGTGAAATGGTGTAGGATCTACACTGGCATCCAAATCTATGGCACACGAAATGGATAGAAATTGAGTTCTATAATCTGTAGTTTTTCTGGAAGGTTCAGGTCGTACTGTAGAACTACCTGACCTTTGGTCACAAAAGGACACTCCCTGGGCTATATCCTAGAAATGAGGTCAGATCTCTAAAATGTGACTGCATTAAGTGTGGGCTTTGTACATGGTTAGATCTCACCTTCAATGAGACTAAGCACATCTAGTCACTATTTGACCTGAATCATACTATAATAATTTGAATAAAAGAAATGTGAAATGCTTGTGGGGCTGTGATAGGGTGTCTTGGTTTTTGGTAGAACATTGGCTTAGAAATGGCTGGAGACCCTGTCAAAGACAGATTCCAGGCTCCTGACACACTGTCTAAGACCTCCATTTGTTCTGCGCTGTTCAGTCACTTAGGGCAACGCCTCTACCAGCCCCTCCACAGGTAGAGGGCATGACTACAGGCCTCAGCCTCAAGACATTTCCATATTAATGAGATACCTAAAGGCCAGAGGGCATAGCCAATTATTCTTTTCCCAAACCCTCCTCCTTACAAATGATATTTAACCAACGGCCCACCCTGGGGGTGGTGGGGTGCATCCAGATTCAACTGCCATCCTCTATGAAAATAAAGCCGTTTGGAACCTAGGGCTCCACATGTCCTTTGGGGGCCATTGTGGGGGAGCCACAGAGAAGGAATCAACTACCAAGGCGTGTCTAATCTCCCGTGGAGAGCTCAGCCAAGCGAGTAACCAAAGAATCCCTTATCCAAGGGGCACAGTCTAGAGCTCTCCCTCTCCCTCCCTCACTTCCCTCTGCGTGCACCGAGTGCCCACATGCGTTCTGCCACAGCCTGCCAAAGACATCTGGGAGCCCCAGAATGGCGAGTAAACTCAGTCGAGATTCCCCAGTTCCAGTCTCTTTGGAGCCGTGGGAATCACAACAGCCCAACAGAAACACTCGCCTGTGTATCCTTTCACGGCACATCATTTCCCACAAATACTGTTATTAGTAAAATACTAGGCATTTCATATGAACCTGATTTAGATTTTGCTTACATTTTTCCTAGGTTCACAAATGATAAAATCTAGTATGTTTCTGTTATGTTTAGATCTAAACCCAGCATGAGAACCCAGCACAGCGCCCTCTGCTGAGATCCTCCAGTCAGCCCCTGTCCCTTCTAACTAACTGCTGTTTTTATTTTATTTTGGATGCTGATTTGTAAGCCTGTACCACATTCTTTCTGAAAGATAATCTTATAAATGAGAAAAGAGGACATAGACACAGTCTCCATCAGTTAATGAGTTGGAGAAAACAAGGAAGCTGAGTGTCTCATGTAGACACGTAGTAAGACAAAGCCAAACACGGAAGGGCTCAAACTGATAAACGTGACCAGAGAACTTGCTCTGTCTGGCAGTCTAGTAAACTAATCTGAAAAGAAGTGTATACCAACCCCATTCCCGTAGTCAACAATAAACTGAAGAAGTAGCTATAATATAAAAATCAGACAGCAATGACAAGGAATAATTACTTTAAAACTGTCCTTTGACTAACTGGAGATAACAGTGATTAAGGAAACCATTTGCCTATTAGAAGAATATGGGGCTACTTACCAGATTTACTAGGCTCCTCCCCTCCAAGCATATATATATAAACAGTTAAGGACAGCTAAGAGACACTCTTAGGCAGACTGAACTGCCTGAGAGACCTGCCAAACTACTTGGAAGAGACATTTTATAATCTGGTCATTTGTCTGTAATGAGCTCTAGGTTCCCAGCTTTCATGAGCTGTCACCCTTGCTGGGGTGGATTTTGGTGATTCAGCTATCTTTCAGTCATTTCTGATTCTGTAAGTAGCCCCATATTCTTCTAAGTAACTGCAATAAAACTCGTTACTTCATCAAGTTGGACTCTGATAGAATCCTTACTCTGCTCTGTTGTCAGTTTTCACTCTGGGGTGAGTAGTTATTTGTTCAAGTCTTCACAAGAATGACGTCACACAACACCGGGCCATCTAGCTGACTCCATGAGTCTTAATTTACTTTGAAAATTGGTATGAATTTCTTTCTTATCTGTTGTTATTTGTTTCAAGAATTTATAAGATTGCTACACCATCATTAGATGTGAAGCATCTCTGTACACAGATGTCTCACTACACCTACCTTTTAGAAGGCCCTGCTATTGTTGCTGCTTCAAATCTTCTCAATGTAGCTTCAGCCAAATGACAAAAGTCACCCATTGTCTACTGAAGTAACACTCCTAGATGAATTCATTACTCTCAGGTTGTTCTGTGCTCCAACCTTGAGTAATTAACAAAACCTCTCTGCTTTAATTGCTGACCCTTCCCTTGATGGCAGTCTATGACATTTTTAATTATTGCTTCAGCAGCCTCATTTCCTTCACTGTTCCCTTTTTGGTTTATTAACTATTCAGTTCTAATTGTACATAAGCCCAATCCCTTCAAGTAGTGAAGAAATAGAGAATGAACTCAAAGGTATGCCTTAAATTCCCCTTCCTCATGCTTCTGTGAGGATGTGGCCCCACCTACCCTCTCCCACCTCCCCACTCTCGAATTCCCCCCCACTCGGTGTTCAGCCTTCATGGGACCAAGGAACTCCTCTCCCACCTATGCCCGACAAGGCCATCCTCCCCTACATATACAGATAGAGTCATGGGTCCTTCCCTATGTGCACCCAGGCTGGTGGTTTAGACCTTGGGGAGCTCTAGTTGGTTGGTATTATTGCTCCAGGAAGGAGAATATTAAAAGAAAAGATGGGGTTGTAAGATGGCTCGATGGTTGAGAGCATCTGCTGCTCTTGCAGAGGTCCAGGGTCCAGATCCAGGTACACCTGTCAGGTTACTGACATTTACCTGTTACTCCCTTTTCAGGAGACCTGACTTTTTCATTTGGCTTTTGTGGGCACATAGCACATACACATACACACACTTTTGTGGGCACATAGCACACACACATACACACACACACACACACACACACACACACACACACACTCAGTTTGAAGGAAAATTTTTAAAAAATTGAAAAAGTAAAAATATGTGCTAGGGATGTAGCTCAGTTGGGTGAGTGCTGGGTTGGATGAGTGCTGGGTTGGGTGAGTGCTGGGTTGGATGAGTGCTGGGTTGGGTGAGTGCTGGGTTGGATGAGTGCTGGGTTGGATGAGTGCTGGGTTGGATGAGTGCTGGGTTGGGTGAGTGCTGGGTTGGGTGAGTGCTGGGTTGGGTGAGTGCTGGGTTGGATGAGTGCTAGGTTGGATAAGTGCTGGGTTGGGTGAGTGCTGGGTTACATAAATACTAGGTTGGATGAGTGCTGGGTTGGATGAGTGCTGGGTTGTGGATGAGTGCTGGGTTGGGTGAGTGCTGGGTTGGGTGAGTGCTGGGTTGTGGATGAGTGCTGGGTTGGGTGAGTGCTGGGTTGGGTGAGTGCTGGGTTGGGTGAGTGCTGGGTTGGGTGAGTGCTGGGTTGTGGATGAGTGCTGGGTTGGGTGAGTGCTGGGTTGGATGAGTGCTGGGTTGGATGAGTGCTGGGTTGGGTGAGAGCTGGGTTGGGTGAGTGCTGGGTTGGGTGAGTGCTGGGTTGGGTGAGTGCTGGGTTGGGTGAGTGCTGGGTTGGGTGAGTGCTGGGTTGGATGAGTGCTGGGTTGGATGAGTGCTGGGTTGGATAAGTGCTGGGTTGGATGAGTGCTGGGTTGGATGAGTGCTGGGTTGGGTGAGTGCTGGGTTGGATGAGTGCTGGGTTGTGGATGAGTGCTGGGTTGGGTGAGTGCTGGGTTGGATGAGTGCTGGGTTGGATGAGTGCTGGGTTGGGTGAGTGCTGGGTTGGGTGAGTGCTGGGTTGGGTGAGTGCTGGGTTGGGTGAGTGCTGGGTTGGATGAGTGCTGGGTTGGATAAGTGCTGGGTTGGATGAGTGCTGGGTTGGATGAGTGCTGGGTTGGGTGAGTGCTGGGTTGGGTGAGTGCTGGGTTGGGTGAGTGCTGGGTTGGGTGAGTGCTGGGTTGGGTGAGTGCTGGGTTGCATAAATACTAGGTTGGGTGAGTGCTGGGTTGGATGAGTGCTAGGTTGGATGAGTGCTGGGTTGGGTGAGTGCTGGGTTACATAAATACTAGGTTGGATGAGTGCTGGGTTGGATGAGTGCTGGGTTGTGGATGAGTGCTGGGTTGGATAAATGCTAGGTTGGATGAGTGCTGGGTTGGATGAGTGCTGGGTTGGGTGAGTGCTGGGTTGGATGAGTGCTGGGTTGGGTGAGTGCTGGGTTGGATGAGTGCTGGGTTGGATGAGTGCTGGGTTGGATGAGTGCTGGGTTAGGTGAGTGCTGGGTTGGGTGAGTGCTGGGTTGGGTGAGTGCTGGGTTGGGTGAGTGCTGGGTTACATAAATACTAGGTTGGATGAGTGCTGGGTTGGATGAGTGCTGGGTTGGGTGAGTGCTGGGTTGGATGAGTGCTGGGTTGGATGAGTGCTGGGTTGGATGAGTGCTGGGTTGGATGAGTGCTGGGTTGGATGATAGCTGGGTTAGGTGAGTGCTGGGTTAGGTGAGTGCTGGGTTGGGTGAGTGCTGGGTTGGGTGAGTGCTGGGTTGGGTGAGTGCTGGGTTACATAAATACTAGGTTGGATGAGTGCTGGGTTGGATGAGTGCTGGGTTGGATGAGTGCTGGGTTGGATAAGTGCTGGGTTGTGGATGAGTGCTGGGTTGGATAAATGCTAGGTTGGATGAGTGCTGGGTTGGGTGAGTGCTGGGTTGGATGAGTGCTGGGTTAGGTGAGTGCTGGGTTGTGGATGAGTGCTGGGTTGGGTGAGTGCTGGGTTGGGTGAGTGCTGGGTTGGATAAGTGCTGGGTTGGATGAGTGCTGGGTTGGGTGAGTGCTGGGTTGGGTGAGTGCTGGGTTGGGTGAGTGCTGGGTTGGATGAGTGCTGGGTTAGGTGAGTGCTGGGTTGGATGAGTGCTGGGTTGGAGGAGCACTGGGTTAGATAAGTGCTGGGTTGGATGAGTGCTAGGTTGGATGAGTGCTGGGTTGGCTGAGTGCTGGGTTGGGTGAGTGCTGGTTGGATGGTTGGATGGACACCCAGCACTGTATAAAGTGCATGTGGAAGTGTAGCCTTTACTAAAAAGGAGGAAACAAGTGCTCACATCACAGGTAGAAGTGACTCATGTCTTTTCTTGCCTTTCTCTTACTTTTTTCAATGAGCTGAAACAGTTAATTTTCACAGTGAGGTGTTTTGTTGATTTATTTGCTTGCCTCAGACTCATCAGGTGATGGCCACAGTTTAATCTTCTTGTATCATGTGCTAACACATCACTAATAGGCAAATGGTTTCCTTAATCACTGTTATCTCCAGTTAGTCAAAGGACAGTTTTAAAGTAATTATTCCTGGTCATTGCTGTCTGATTTTTATATTATAGCTACTTCTTAAGTTTATTGTTGACTACAGGAATGGGGTTGGTGTACACTTCTTTACAGATTAGTTTACTAGACTGCCAGACAGAGCAAGTTCTCTGGTCATGTTTATGAGTTTGAGCCCTTCCGTGTTTGGCTTTGTCTTACTACGTGTCCACATGAGACACTCAGCTTCCTTGTTTTCTCCAACTCATTAACTGATGGAGACTGTGTCTATGTCCTCTTTTCTCATTTATAAGATTATCTTTCAGGAAGATACAGGCTTACAAATCAGCATCAAAAATAAAATAGAAACAGAAGTTAGTTAGAAGGGACAGGGGCTGACTGGAGGATCTCAGCAGAGGGCGCTGTGCTGGGTTCTCATGCTGGGTTTAGATCACGTATTCTAAAAATAACAGAAACATACTAGATTTTATCATTTGCGAACCTAGAAAATTATGGCTTTTCCTGGCTAGAACTTTTTGGTGGTTTGCTATCATATTTTGATATGACCAAGTTCTTATGACTAAGTCTTATGACCAATGCAGTGTTCAACATTGTAGCTACTATATACCTATCTACATTCCCGTCAACTCATATAATATTAAAACTTCATTTTTCTTACTTGGCATGAAATGGTAAATGATGGTTATATACTGTCACCCTGACATGATGGTTATATACTGTACACGTGTGCTGAAGTGTCACACTGCACCCCACAGGTATACACAACTAGCCTGCAATAGATTAATTAAGAAATATTTATAGGGCTTCTATTCCTCCATCACTTTAGCTGTCTTTCAGTGCTTGGTGCCTCATGCGGCCAGCGAGACAGTACAGAAGATGGGCATTTTCACGGCGGCAGGAAGCACGAGAATGCTGACCCAAGAGCTGCTGCATGGCCCGGCTCTTAGGCCTCATCCTTTCCCCTCCTCACCTGGTTCTCTCAGCTGGTGCTCAGTGCTTGGTTTTCACTTCCACACCTATGGCTCTGCCCGGCACACTAACAACCTGGTGAGCTGCATGTCTGTCTCCCCTCAGGCTGCTGTTCATGCCTCTTCCAGGCCATGTTAACTGAAACCCTGTGTCCTTGTCATATCCTAGGTTCCAATTGGCATTTCCTGTTCATTTCACAGCATTTTCTATAAACTTCCTGTGATTTGTTCATGTACTTAAAGTCCTCACCCTTTGGCATTTCTTTTTAATCTCATGGCAAGGCATGGTGGAAAAGGTGTTGGTCAATAGAAGATGCATGGTCAAACACAACACAGGAGCCTCCTCTGACCAGTTGTGAACCAAGAAAGGCATTTAAAGCAGATGTAAGCATGGCAGCATCTCACAGAGAGCTTGGCAAGGCACTGGCTAACCTGCAGCATGGACCTCGTCCCCTTCCATCACTGCCCAGCGGACTTACAAAACTATTATATCTTGAGAAATTTTCTCCATGATTTTTCCTAACGAAAGGCTACCTGCCAATTGCAATGCATTCCTGAAATCAAGATTATGATGATTCTAAAATTTATCTGGGAAATGCAACTTGTAGAATGAAATTGGATTAGGAGTTAGAGCGGTTTTGTTGCTAAGGGAAAAAGCTTCTAAGCATTAATGATGATTTCGCTATTCAGAGCAGGTGGTATCATTATCTTAAAATGTGTCAAATTACACTAATTACCAGAAAGGGCAGTGTAAGCTACACTGAATGAGAGCAGTGATACCTTTCTCTTGAAAAGACTTCCTTCTAGTTGCCAAGAGACTCCATCATGCAGAAGTTGCTAGGCACTTTGATCATGTGACCCTTCCCTTCCCTGTCATTTTCTCCATCGAAAATGATGAAGATTGTTGCTGAGTAGGTCATTGTGATGGTCTGCTTTAATTAATTCAAAGGAAACAGGGTATTTGATCTTGGAAACAAGCAAGACGCCACTGACTAATGGAGTCTTCTATCCTGTGACTAAGATTCACCCACTTCACGCCCTATCTCTTCCTTTCTTCGTTCCTTTTTCTTTCCTTTTTCTTCTCCTTCTTAAAGACACAGTAACATTTAAAGGACTAGTTCTAGACGACTGGAAAGCAGAGATTTTCTGATGCGGAAAGCAACTGGACTGAACTTAGGATGGCAAGAATGGCGAGGAGCTGGCTTCATCAGTCTCAGAAGAAGCCATAAAATTCCATTTCTAACTTGGCAGCTATATCCTTCCAGAAAGAAAACAATTCTGCCCTTAATTTTATTTCCTCCTCTTATCATCTCCTGGCAATTTGTCTGGGCACAGGGACTCATGGAGCCACAATTTAATCCTTAAAAGGCTCTATCATTATAATCCCATCTGACCCAGTATTGGTGAGGAGCCCTCCAGAGAAGTGATACAATCTCTAATTAGACTTTAAAAACTACTATGAGATAAGCAAGAAAGAAACGTCCACTTAGTCCATCTGAAAAATCCTACGATTGGAGAATTTTGCCTTATCTATGTGTTAATGATCCACTTAAAGTTACAGGACACTAGCATAAAACAAAATTCAATTACCTAGGGAATGGTTGTATTATTTCCTTAGTTTCTTATCACAATAAACTAATACCGAAGACTGTTGGTAGAAGTACAAAGAAGAATAGACTGCACACGGTGGAGCTTTGTCTCGGAGTCAATGCAATTTCAATGTTGATTCCGTCTTTTGACTTAAACTCTCTCATCAAGGAGCAATGAGGTGCGACACACTGGTTCCAGCACAAGCACCGCAAACATGGCCAACTGTTCATTTTATATATGAACATACCTCATTTAATAGTGCAACAATAGAAGATACTTGGGAAGTGAATGGAACAAAGAAAAAACAAAAACATTCACACTCCTTACTTCCTAGAACATACATCACACAAGAGCATGATGGATCCTCAATAAATGGATCGTCTAATATGCATGAAAGTTCTAAATTCAATCGCCTGTCGTAACACAGAGGCGCTTCTATCTTAGAGCACCTTCCCTAAGTTCATATGATCAAATAACTCTTTCAAGATGCAGAGTTAGTTGTAAAGGAGACTCGCTGGTTAAGAGAGTGCTATGCATAGCTATGCTACAAAGGGATGCTTCCTTTTAAGTATTTGGGCAGTCTCCAGTAAAAACAAAAACCAAAGTGAACCAAACAAACTGCTAACAGTTCTCAACTGAGTTTCTGAAGTTTTCCTAGCACACTTTCATGTGGATTGTTTTCATTTGAGGAAAAATTAAGAGCTTTGTTCTCTTAAGCAAACTGGTATTTATTTTTATAAATCAAATAGGTACAAATTGCTTTATTTACATATAAAATGGTGAAAGATTTGCTTTAAATAAAGAATATGCCTTGATACTTTCCCATGCTACATTTAATGATGCTGAGTCCTTGTGTGACACACCTACATCCTGTGTGTGTGTGTGTGTGTGTGTGTGTGTGTGTTGGGGGTATTAAATGTCACGCTATGTTCTTGAGCGTGTGTTTAAATTCTTCATAGGTTCACACATATGCAACAACACATAATTACACCATGCTTAACCTACATAAACTTTTCTAAAAATAAAATTCCTCAAATCAATGCCTCAACATTTAATTTTTCAGTAGAATATTTCTTTTCCATAAGATTTGGAACAGTTGTACTGAAGGCTCCATTAATCTTGACTCAATGTGGTGTCTTCAAGCAGAGATTGCTTTAGGCACTAAACAACCTCTGGAGTGAATGCCATCTGCAGAGAGGACCTGTGGTCAGGAAAGTGTGTGATGTGCTGAGTTCGAGCAAGCAGCCAATAGAATTGTAGCTAGTATCTGTAAACAGAAATAAAACGCTATTTGTATTTCATGGTTCTCTGAGGATGCTCACCTCCCTTCAGAAGGAGTGTCAGGGGCAAAACAATTGGAAGAACCAACCAACCAACACACACACACACACACACACACACACACACACACACACACAGAGAGAGAGAGAGAGAGAGAGAGAGAGAGAGAGAGAGAGAGAGAGAGAGAGAGCGCAATTGCAGGTACTTTGCCAGAGAGAGTCTTTCAGTTTATCCAGGCCTTGCATTCCCCATGAGCTGTTACATATAAACATCCAGTCTTGAGCTCCATTGTTTTCCAATTGTTTTAGTGAGTACAAATACATGATATGATTCATACATAATACATACAAATATGCTACATCCCTTTCAAGTAAGGAATCAGAGAGGCAACTTGGCGCTCAAACCACACTTGTAAAAAGTACAGGAAGAAGGGGCAAGATGGGTGGTTGTAAGGAACCTGTTTCCTTCCTAAACAGAGCCCCAGAGCAACGCTCATTAAGACCTGAGCTGCCCCCATCAGCCCCTGGAGGATGTGACCTCCACACTCACTTATCTGTCCCCTGACAGTAAGTAAATACCTTAGATATGCTCATTTAATAATGGAAACAACCAGGGGACTCAGACTGGCTTTCCCCATGTTCAAATCCTACATCTGCAAGTCAGGGGGAAGGCTACTGCATCTTAAAATAACAGAGAAAACACCTGATTTCCCAAACAGTTTGTGCATGTGAATGGATTTTAGTGTCATGTTTTCAGTTTAACAGAAGGAAAAACAGTTTCTTGTCTCACATAAGGTATGTTCTTTATGTGATCACATCCCATATTAGTAAAAACCCAAACCACTGGAGCTAAAGAAATGGCTCAATAGTTAAGAGCTGAAGACCCAAGTTCAATTCCCGGTACCATGTTAGATGGCTTACAAAGGCTGAAAACTCTAGCTCTGGGGGATCCCATACTTTTAGCCACTTGACTTACAGAGACATACACACACAGGCACACATAAGACACACACACAGATTTACACACATAGACACACAGAGACACTCACACAGATTTACACACATAGACACACAGAGACACTCACACAGACTTACACATACAGACACACACAAACACTCACACAGATTTACACACACATATGCGCACAGACACACACACACACACACACACACACACACACACACACATACACACACACACACACCCCTATAAATAAACAGAACAAAAAGCCCCTTTGATGTAGAGGGCTGAGGACCTGTTTCTGAGTATTCCTGTAGACTTCTGCAAATTTGAAAAATACACAAGGAGTGGCCATGGCTATTCCTGAGCTAGAATTTCCTCTTTGTAGAAGCCTTTACATCACTCTGTGGGCCAATCTCCTCACTACTTGTGAGGAGTCCAGGCTGCAGGTAGGACCCATATCAGAAGGATGGTAGCTAAGGATAGAAGATTTTTGAAACTGTGCTTCTGGATTTTTGTACGTGGAGTATTAAAAACAAAAGGGCAGGACCAAATAAAAGATGAATATGAAAATTGCTGAAAGGGTATAGGGTGTTTGGGCTCAAATTTACAGACACAGAAAAAAAATGTTATTAAAAAGAATTTGGGCCAAAACACATAGCAACACTGGTCTGAGGAAAATTCCATAGGAATCAAAGATGTGAGTGCTAGCAACACACAGCAACTCCATGCTGCACCCCATCTTTTTGCTTTGGATCTGAATCTCTTAATTGTATTCCATTGTTTCAGCAATGGCAAGGTCTCATCACAGAGAAGACTGACTTAGATCTATGGTTCTATCATAGCATTTAAAGTTTTATATCGATGTTGACTGCTACTTTTATTGTTTAATTTCCTAAGAACTTGGAACCAGCTGAGCACTGTAAACACATTTCTATATTCTCCCTACCCTCGGCTCCCCTCCTTGCCCTGCCCTGCCCTGCCCTCTCCTCCTCTCCCCTACCCTTTCCATCGTCCACTTCTACTGTGAAAATTTTAGATTATCTTCCTGTCTTTTGGCAGCAGACAGGATTCACAGGGTCCTAACCTGGAACACCTATCCCTGGCTTTGACTGTGCCTGGCTCCATCATCACATAGCTGCATCAACAAAGTAGACACAGCCAGGGTTAACTCCAGAGATAAAGATGTTCTCAGTAAAAACTCCAGTCTTGACCTTCACCTTCCCAGGGACTGAAGTGAGCTTCCAGGGACTCGGAGGATTGCTAGGAGATTTTTATCTCTTTTCTGGCCATAAAGTAGTGTTCATAAATATTGCTGTTTATTAATTTAGTTAATTTGTGTCAAAGTTTGAATTATTTTTATAAACAGGAGTATTTTTCCATTTATGATCTGGGTCATCTGCTTTATTAATAAAATCACTTAATTCCAGAGAAGCTCTGGAGAACTGAAAGTTGCTGAGTCATGTCACTAAATACTCAAGAGGATACTTGAGTTCTAACCTTTTAAAAGAGAGAAGCTTCTTCCTGGGTCCCGTTTGCATGTGCTGTTACATTCCACAATTAAATAATTAACATCTATTCAGAATTGCTCTCCTGGGTAAATTGCTGTGTCATGGTAAACAGAGAAAGACCTGTTTATGTATGAGGGTTTTTTTTTTTTTTTTTTTTTTTTTCATGAAGGAAATCGGAAGATCCTTTCTTCATTGTAGTCTCTGAATTGGTTGAGATGGCTTCGTGCCAATCTTCAGAAGGGAATGCCTTTGTGCTGTTTTTCTGTTGCTTTGGGATAGGGATACTTTCCTCACCTGGCATCTGGACCGTGAAAGAACGCTGAGAAAAGAAGAGAACGTGGATTACTGGGTCAAGCTCAGTTGCAATGTATAATTTCCTAATCATGTATGAGACCCCCAAACATGCCCTGAAGCTGTGGTCAGTTTGAGCTACACGCAAAGCTGTCATTTTCAACGGAGGAAAACTTACGAAGTGTTTTGTTCAACTGGCATGATTTTCCAATGCTTAATTTAAAACAGTGAATATGGCCTGTTAGTGTACCCTCGGACTGGGTGCTGTTTCTCTGTAATTCATGGCAATGGAGAGATAGCTTCTTAATGCTTATTTTCCATAACGCTCCACCTGATTACATTGTGCTAAAAAACATTCTTGAACTGCAGCCCTATTTTACTTATATCTGGTCTTCTTGAACAAGCTTGCTTCTGTATCATCAATTAAGATTTTAACTCCCTAATGAGGGGGATTATTACGACCCTTGATTTCCCTAATTAAAAAAAAAGATGCTTGAAAGCATAGCAGCGGATGAATGAATGAATGTTTACTTTTATACTAGAAGCATGACATAAATAGTGTCACAGATAAACAATTTGGGGTCACAGAGAGGGGTCAGGGTTCAATATTTTAAGTAGTGCGGACGGAGCATGGGAACCGGGTGAGCAGGTCCCATACATCTAAGCAGAGCTAGCCCTCTCTGCCTGCATTACTCAGGTTTTTACTTCAGCATCCACGGTTTGGAAATCAGACAAGCCTTCCTGGGAGTGTGGCCAGGAAGTAAATTGGATTTCAGTGATTCATATTTATTATAGCTATATGTTGTGTGAGGCTCTGTATGAGATATATATATTACTCCAGGTTGCGGCTCCCCTGTGTAGGTGGGTTCACAAGCCCTCCAGTCCGAGCTTTAACTTCACACAAGATAAACAAAACAGGCACTGGGTGACTACAGGTATGTGTTACTTTAGCTGTTCTTACTGTTACAAACTTCTCTGACGTGGTAAGTTACTTTTACACTGAATGGATTGGAACTGTTCTCACTATTGTGTAGCTCGCATAAGATTATTCTTGAAGGTGGCACAGGGATACTAGGCTGGTTCCATCATCCATCAACCATATCTGATTATTATCAAAGATGGACGTATGTGTATGGCTTGTCTTTATTTGACAACATATGACTAACAAACCTGATATAGACCCAAGTTCAGTTAAAGACAATGGCCACACTTGCGGCTGTGTGCTCACCTCTATAACTTACTTTTGTGTGGTCTGTTATCAGAGGTGTGCTTCTTTCTTCTGGCTGGGACCTTGCTCTCTCTCACACAGGAGCAGTGCTTGTTTTGCAAAGTGGCACACAGACTCACAGAAGGCATGAGGTACAGCATTTGGACAGCTCCCTGGAAGCTGCCACCCAGGCCTGCCTATCATGTCTGGGGACATCTAGCTGCTATCTGCTCAAAGGGCTCCCTCTCTCCTTGCCTCTTGAGTAGCTCTCTGGAGCTGCTGCAGATTAAGTCTGATCTGGTTTTCTGTCTCTTGTGAATCAGGAACAATAGGGCTAGAGGTTAGGACCACTGGGTTAAAGGCATCCTTGTGGACACAGAGATCAGTATAAGCCACCAGTCTTGCTCTCCAGTACAAGAGGCTATCTCATCCAGCTCTGTCTACTGAGTCTATTCTAACCACACACACACACACACACACACACACAATGGGAAGACAGTGGGAAGATGTGGAAGGGGTGGGTTCCATACTGTGTGGGTAAGCTGTGGATGGGGCTGGGCGTAGATTGCAGAGGTCACTTGGGCTCTGGAAGGTTATAGTTGGTAATTAAGTCAGTAATTTGGACCCAAAGTCTCTGTGGCTTTCAGTATTTGCATAGCTCATAAGCATGCTTATGTAAACACTGCCTGAATAGATGCACACATTCTTCCCCTTACAATCAGACTTTTCGGTTTCTCATAAGTCAAAGTTATCTGAAAGCCCTCATTGCCTGGAGATACGAAACTATCTGGCTTTCAACACAGGTTCCTGGCTCTTGCTAAAGTCATACCATCTGGTCTGGTCTGTACGTCTGAGGGCATTTCTTGCTTTTTATCAGGCAACATCAATGGCTTAGGTCGAAAGTACAACTTTAAGTTCTGGTTTCCCATTCTCTGTTTACTCCATTGTATTTTCTAAAGGGAGGATGTTCCCCAGACCTCCTCTGACACAGCTGCTTGTGAGAACTTAGATTACCTAGCTATGAAGGACATCCGAGGTGAGGGATATTTAAATATGCCCCAAGACAACTGACTTATTTGGCTAGTTTGAGGGTGTAATTTGCATTATCACTTTATTCTGAATGTTAAACCACCACGGAAGTGCTGCTGTTTCCACGAGTGCATTGTTTGTTGTCTGGTCATCACTGGCAGGGGTGGATGGGTGTTTCTTACACTGGGACTGCAGCAGTGAGAGCCTCAGCAAACCCATATCCTCCTTGTTAGCAGTGAGAGATCCATAGAAGTGTTTGGAGTGGATGCTCACACACTTCCATTCTCTGGCATGTGCTAGGTGAGGTGCGAACCCAACGCAAAGTCATACCAGTGGGGAGTGTGACAACCTGTACTAATACCTCACCCCCAACCTTCTCCACACGTCCCAAAGACAGGGAGAAAAGAATTAAAGATTATCTTTGCATCAAAGAATGCCAAGACTCTCAGAGTATTTTTGGTAATAGAAAAAAAAAAAAAAAGAAAAATCTTCAATTAACTGATAGAAAAATCCAAACTCAGCAAAACAGAACATAGAACAGTCGAACAGATGCACTGTTGGATGCTATGGCAAAAGGGATCAATTGTTTCTCACTAGAGAAATTCAACTCTCTCTGTCACAAGTGCATGATAAACTCTAAGTATCATTTAACGAAATAGGCCTTCTTTTATATTAAGTAGCATCTTAAATGCTAATTTAATACATTTTAGTTTGGAATACATAAATTACAATCCTGAGAGAGTGACATTGTGTTTACTCATTTGTGGATGGAAAACCAAGAGTCACAGCAAAGAGTGGTTTCCCACCATCTTTGTAAGAGTGACCACGATTGAGAGTGACCACAATTGAGAGGGACCACCATTGAGAAAGGGACCACCATTGAGAGTGACTGCCAGTCAGTGAACAGGAGTATACCTTCACCAGTCCCAGAGAACCAGCTCTTTTGCCTGCTGACAAACAGCATGTTTGTTTATTTGCATCAACCATTTCTTTAAATCAAAAAAGGAATCTGAAGAGACTCTTAGGAAATACATAGTTTTAAGGGGTGTAGCACATTTTTATAGTAGTTTTATTATGTCTTCAGGGATCCCAGATAAAATGCTCAATTTATATTTGTCTATGGGAATCTTTAGAAGCTTAAATCAAAGGAAGAAGATTAATAACGGTTAATTATGAGATGAATTAGCTCCACGGTTAATTATTTAATCCAGCATGTACAGTAGCTTTCCTTATCTGCAATTTTGCTTTCCTCAGTCTCAGTTACCCATCGTCAACAATGGCCTAAGTGGAAAATTCCATGAACAGACAATGCACTCGTTTTGAATGGCTATCCATTCTGAGTAGCGTGATGAAATTTGATATCATCTGCCTCTGTCCACACAACATGTGAATCATCCATTTACCCATACAGCACACCCATGCTGGTTATGTTATATCTCAGTCACTAAGCACAGTGTTACAGGGTTGGCATGTCACAAATGCCAGTGCAGGCTCCCATGGAAGAACTACACCATCTGAGTTCATCACAGGAAGATTGGTGAGCAGAATAGAACAACATAGTGACTGCGTTCACTTTTATTACAGTTTTTTAAAAAATTGTATTGTTTTTTATTTATTATAGTATTATTATGGTTTATTATATTATAGTTTTTAGTTATTATAGCTTTTATTAAAGTTTTTGTTTTTATTTTTTATTATAGCTTTATTACTGTTTTATTTTATTATTAGGTATTACTCAGCTCTTGGTGTGGATGATTTTTAAATTAAACTCTATTAAAGGTATACAGGGAAGTACATTACATACACATATTTGGAGCAGGGAGAAATTTTGTTGCTATTTCTGGTTTCAAGAATACTTGGAAGGTCTGTGAAATGAGTCCCCAGAAGGTAGGAGAGGCACAGTACATTACTCATAGACCATGGGCAGACTGTGTGAGGCACTGCAGTTAAAGCACATAACTAAGAGAGACCACTCTGTGAGACAGCATGGTGAGGGACCTGTGGCAGAGTTCCACCCAGGATTGGAGCATTGTGAACATGGAGGATGGTGTGTAACCACACCTGAAGGCTCTGGTGACTCATGCTAGGAAAAACTTGTCTAGATGTTAATGGCTGACAGAGGCTTAGCAGGGAGAAAGAAGATGGGTGTTCCAGTCAGAGAGAACACCATTAGGAAAGGACAGAGGCATGAAAGTCCAGGTCCAGTTTAGAGAAGTCTATAAAATTTAGTAGTGCATACGATGCATTTGGGAACATCCCAGATGCTGGAACAGCAAGCCTTTGAGTCCTATCGTCTCCACGCTACACTAAGTTCACTTGCAGAGTGTTATTGCAGGTTTTCCAGGTTCAGTCTTTACGACCTGATCAACAAGACTGTGATAAGGTCTGGAATCTGCACTTTTAAGCAGGATCCTAAGACAATACTGAAGAGCACACCTGTGAAGATCGCTCTAGCACAGGTGGGCCAGGAAAGGACTCTAACAGACGGGCAGTTGGAGCCAATTAACACTGTAGCAAAGAAGATAAAAATATATACATCTGTTCGCCCCAGGTTGCAGAAAGACGGATTTAGAGTCCATCTTTAGACTTCTTAAGTAAAGCTGATAAGTCTCGACTATGCTAAAGGGAGGTGGTAAGGTGGGAGAGAAGCTGGGGTAGAAGTGGATGGGCTGAGAGTATGACTGGGTTTATATTAGACTTTGGAGCAGACAGCAGGAAAGAAAAGCTTTTGGTTCCAGAGCAGATGTTGGTGCTACACACAGTCTAGGACTGCCGGTGGCGCCAGCGCTGTGGCATTGGTAACGAATGCATAGTTGAACTTGTATTTCCCCTTTTATGTAGAAAACCACAGCAAGCATTCTTTAATATAAAATAAAACATGTACATTTAATCCCATATTGATTTTGAAACCAGGGCATAACTAAACCAGGGTGCTAGATATTTATAAGTATTAATTCTAACAAAATTGGCTATGAGAAAACCATACTCTTCATTTTGGTGATTTTGACGTTACATTGAGCTAGTGTTAACAGTATTATATCTACTTTTATAATGTGAGCTATTGGTCATTTCATTTCTAAATTAATTGGAAATTTTGAATGAATTTTATTAACGTAGGCAATAGTGGTTTCTTTTTAAGTAGAATTGAATTTGAATTGAGATATCTGAGATCCGAGCTCTTAGGTTTCCTTCACAGAAATCTCAGGCCTGCCCATTAGAAGTGGCCACTTTCAACAGTCCAAGCACTGTATTCCTTCCCGAAAGGGTGACTAAGAGCATAAGAAATGAAGAGAATACCTTTGAATAGTGGTGGTTATTTTCAACAGTGAAGTCAGGTGTTTGCGGTAAGTCTGACAGAGGAAGAAATGCTAAGGTAGGGGCATTTGATAAGGTTTTGGGGCATTTGATAAGGTTTTGGCAGTACTGGTGACTCGTGGAAACTTTGAGAAATGGGGCCTCGGGGGTTGGGAAGACAATGAGACAGTTGAGAGCACTGTAGATGATCTGAGTTTCATCCCCGTCACCTCTCTCAGGGGCTCCCACCCAACCAGGGGACTCTATTTCCAGAGGATCTGACAGCCTTTTCTAGACTCAGAAACACTGCAGTTATGTGTACAGAGGATAGACAGACAATACATCCCTACACATAGATAAAAATAAAATAAACTTTAAAAAAAAAAAGGGTTGGGGCCTGATAAGAGGGGGCTGTGGAATTCTGGTTTCCTTCCCATTATGAGAACTGGCCGTGAGCAGAGTGGTTCTGTTGTGCTCCACACCTCCCTCAGGGGGTGATGCCTCTCACAAAACCTGAAGCAACGGGTGTCAAACCAAGAATTGAAACCTTCATGACTAAGAGCCTAAATAAAACTTTCATCTTTATAGGTTGATTATTTCAGGTATTTTACTATAGCACTAGAAAGCTAACACTACATTATTATAAAATATTATATATAAAAATCATAAATGACAAGGTATGCCTTAGAATTTATGTATTTATTAGAATTTAGGGATGAGGGCTATTTTGGCTTAACTGATGCATACAACCCCAGACTCTTCCACATACGTAACACAGAGCAACAGAATCACAGTCTCAGAGCTCTGGTTAAACCATAGCATTAATATTATACTGGTCACCCAGGCCCTCTATGGGGGTTGATTCCATAGTAAGTGTTGATTGTCAATTGACAGCATTCACAATTACCTTGGAGGCAAGCCTCTCTTCGTACCTGTGAGGGATCATTTAGGTTAAGGTTTGCATCTGAGAATGTCACAAAGAGATTATCTTGATTTGTTTAACGTATCTGGGAAGCCACGTCTTTACTGTGGGTGGGCCGTTTCATCGGTGGAGGTCCTAGCATATATAAAGTGGAGAAATGGTGTGGATTATTAGACAGCAAGCATTCACTGTCCTCTGCTTTCTAACGACCGTGGATGCTGTGTGACCGTTTGCTTCAAGCCTCTGCTTTTATGACTTGAACTGTGGGCTGAAATAAATCCACTCTTTTTAAAATTGCTTTTGGTCAGAGTATTTTATCAGCAATAGAGAGAAAACAAAAAGAAAAAGAAAAAAACTAAGACAGAAGACTTTATGCAGAAAATGAGAGAAGTTTTACAAGAGTCTGCTCCTAAGCAGATACACTCTGTATGCAAGGGTGCTGTCCAATACCAGATATACCCAAGAGTGGCAGAGCTAGGTCATATAGTAGGTTGGTTTTCCTAGGACCCTCCACAGTGATTTCCCACCCGAGACTCCAAGGAAAGGCAGCACCGAGCTGTGTGCACATCAGTGTCTCCCTGTCAACAGAGAAATAGGTAAACAAAGTGGTTTATGTATACAAAGGGACTTATGTGCAGCCATAAATGTAATTACGTGTGCAACTCCTTATGCTAAAATAAGTAATAAAAGAGAAGCAAAATGAAGCCACTATCAAAGGTAAAGAACTAGATATTCTGGAAGTTAGAAACTGAAAGCTTTATGGATTAGCATCTACCGTTGAATACATGGTTGGATTTCCACCATCCGCTGCTATTACCATGTTCCAGGAAGCTTGCAAAATCCAATTTCATGGCTGTGAGTTCAGTCACTTGGTCATGGCTCAAGTGCCAAGGTTGAGAAGGGGGTCCACTTGGTTACAAGATCTCTGTACACAGAACAAAACCCTGGAAGCCTCAGATTTGGGTCCTCAGCTTTTAGTGAAGTGGTCAGACCCTGACGACTGGGTTCTCTTCAGCACGGCAGCAATTAAATACCTCTCCCCTGTGCCACTCTCTAATGATGACATTTTGTGGGACTCTTTCAAAAAGTGACTATTGTTTTATCAGAGATATCAGAATTTGTCACAGCTGAGAATCTACACTGGGGACAGACAGGTTCGTGGGAAAGTGTCTATGGTATTTTCAGGCTGATAAATAGAAGTCTGCCAGGATCTTATCCTACAGCTCATTCTCTGAGGGCTAAGAAGGGCATAATTCTTGATTTTTATAGGAATTATCAAGTATCTTGATGTTAGGATGTTGAGAACTTATTTTCTAGAACGTGGTTAATAGTAAATGATGACAGTCTGTCCTGGCCATGCATAGATATACTGTCTGCAGGACAGAAAATTTCCATCCAAATAATTACTAACCACTAGCTGAGTCAGGAAGGAGGTGTCTAGAAACAGAGGGATGGAGTCTAATTCCACAAAACTATGGCTGCTTAGAGATATCGCCGGGACCCATTAGAAGGATCTATTGCACTTCTAAATCTGGAACAGCAGACTGTCCTGAGGCTTGAAAGAGGTTCAACCATTAAACTGCAGACTGCTTTGACAGTGAGTGTTGGTTAATTACAGGGGCAATCTAATTACAAGGTTCCTCCATAATTGATTCCCTTTCAAGTGTGTGGAAACTTCACTTGATATGCATTTGCCCCAGGAACTCTTGGGAATACATCAGATCCTTGGGGCTGTGTGCATCTTGGAATTCAGGAGGCCATTCTGACTATATTCTGGAGTCCATATTAGGGGATTCTTCCGAGTCAGCCTTCTTTCCTTCTTTCTTTCCTTCTTTCCTTCTTTCCTTCCTTCCTTCCTTCCTTCCTTCCTTCCTTCCTTCCTTCCTTCCTTCCTTCCTTCCTTCCTCCCTCCCTTCCTTCCATTTCTCAGTTCACCCATCCATTCACTGTAAAGCTAGTGGTGCTTTACAGGGCACCACTAGCCTCTCAGGATGGAAAGATATATTGAATATAGTCACTGCCACAGGTGGGCATATAGTAGTTGGACAGAGTAAAAAATGCTTAAAATTACATGCTAATTGTTGTGTTAATGAGGTGTATAAAACAGGGAGGTAACATGGAAGAGGACAGCCTTGAGTTTGCTTAGTAGGCAGGGATGCTGACACGAGAGAGTGACACTAGCTGGGAGACAGCACAAGAGAAATAGTCAAGATGGGTAAATGAACAGTGTGAGGATGGAGGGAGAAAAAACTTCAGAACTGTGTGAGAAAAGCAAAAATGGCTGCCATAGTGAACGACCTAGGGTAGCAGGTACCACTGGTGCACTGCTTCCACACATGATGGACAGGAAGCTTTGCAAACTCTATAAAGATGCTGGAGATAACATCTATTGAGCTATTACTATATGCTTAGATTCCATCTACTCAAGTGGTCAAGGTAGGTGTGTGTGTGTGTGCATGTGTGTGTGTAGTGTACATGCATGTGTGTCTGTGTGTGAATGCATGATTGTGTCTGTGTGTTTCCACACCACAGATGAGGACAGTGGAGGTTAGAGAACAGGAGTGTTGACAATAAGGTCACAGACACTATGTGCTGAAGTTATGCTCCTGTCTTGGGGCTGTTTGCCCTAGGATGGAAGATCTTTTTTTGTTACCTCTCTACTGAGTAGTTTTAAGTCAACTTGACACAATCTAGAATCATCAGAGGAAACTGCAATTGAGAAAATTCTTCCATAAGATTAGGCTGTAGGAAAGCCTGCAGGGCATTTTTAAATTAGTGACTGACTAATTAGTGACTGGGGGGGGGGAGCTCATTGTGGGAGGGACCACCTTGGGGCTGGGAGTTATGATTTTACAAGAAAGCAGACTGAGCAAGCCATGAGGAGCAAGCCAGTAAGCAGTTTCCCCTCCATGGCCTCCACATCACCTACTTCCAGGTTCCTGCCCTGTTTGAGTTCCTGTCCTGACTCTCTTCGATGATGGACTGTGGTGCGGATGTGTGAGCTGACTAGCTTTTGGCTATGGTGTTTCATAATAGCATTAGTAACCTTAAGACATTTTTCAAATATAAAGGAGATGTATAAAACATGTCTCTAAATCCACTAGGGTTTCTGGAAGTATAGCTTAGTTGGATGAGGTCCTGGGTTCCATTCAGACTCCCAATATAGAATAAACCAATTGGTGGTGCACTTGGGAAGTAGAGGCAGGCGGATCAGGAGTTCAAGATCATCCTTGGTCAGAAGGTGAACTGTCTGAGCCCTTGAGCTCTTCTGTGTCCTCATTCATGAACTGATGAAGTTGTGAACTTGAACTCTGAGTACACTGATACTTAGAGATTCCATTTTAATTAAATCTTTCCCCGGGCATAAGAACACTTTTTTGGGGATCTTAAATAAATCTTCTTAACAGCTCCCGTAAGACACTTTGTATCAGTATAAAGGATTCTAGTGCACAGGGCATACTGACAGCCGTCGTCTTCTGGGGGTGAACATGCTGCTCTAATCTGCTCACATTTCCACATTAAATTCCTGCACTCGGAGGGCAAGCACGTTCTTATCTTTAAGGTACATGACAAGCATTTTTGATTCTGATTAATTACTGAGTTATTCACAGGGCTCTTTTCAATTTCTCAAAAGCAGTAGAAATGGGCAAGAGACAGAGGTTGATGAACGACAGGAGGGTCGTTTTCCTCTTCTTGGCTACAGGATTTAATAAGCCAATGTACTCCAGTTGTGCCATACTTTCCAAGAGGTGTGCACCTAAGGGAAAGGCGATCAAGCAAGAAGAGCCTGAAAGAGAACTGCTTGTCTTTAACTCTTACAACACAAGGCCAGCTGGACCACAGTTAACTCATCAGAGAGTGAGGTATCCACCTTCTTTTCACGATAGCTCTTTATGTGTCTGGTTGTTTTTCCAGTAGTATCTATAACATAGATAGGAGACATTTCTTTCAAAATACTTTCCTGAATCCAAACTATCTTTTATCTTTGGAGACTGTCCAAATATCTGGCTTAACGAGTCTCGGCAGAAAGTGGATAAGGTAATTTTCATGGTCTGCCCAGAAGCCAGGTATGGAGCTGCCTCTGTGCCCCACCTATCCATCACTATCTTCCCAAGATCTGGCTACACAGAAGCTGCCACACAGTATGGGGTCCATGTTGGTGGTGAGGAGCAGGGCTAAAGTTTCCTCATGAAGCTTCTGTGTACAGCAGCAGCGTGAAGGCCAAATGCAGCAGTTACATCAGTGCCAGAAGAGGCACGCTCTGGGGTGAAGACCAAACAGGCCCTCAGGTCAGCCTAATTGTGTCTGCCTTGGCCTGGCCCCTCCCTCTTATCTGGACCCTCCCTCTTATCTGGACCCTCCTTTCTTAGCTCAGTTCCAGTAGCCTGATAGTATCCCCAATGTACTTCTTTCTGCATTAAAAAACAAAACAAAAAACAAGCCCACAAACTTCTTTATTTTCAAATATCTCTCAAGCCTACAGAAGCACGGAAAGGATTCCCCCAGTGGATTCCCCCAGTGTCTTTTCCTCACATTCATTGTTTGTTAAAATCATTTTTGTTAAATTTGCTTAATTGTGATCTCTATCTCTTTTCCTTTTTTGCCACAAGCCCTCTCTCCACACATACATTTTATTATCATTTCCAATTCAAACCAGAGGAGGTTAAATATGCCACACCCTTGCTTACCCAGCCCTATGGCAGCATGCATACTTTATGGAGAATGAAACTCTAATTTCATGTCTTATCATTTATTACTTAATTTATTTATTTGCTTGCTGTGTGATCCCTTGAGTTCATTTGGGGTCACTTGTGAACAAGAATATCCTTTTATACCCCCACATCAGTTCTCCAACTTGAGAAATTCAACACTGACACAATACTAACTTGATTTCCAGTCTGTATTCAAATTTTGCTAGTCACATCCCTCAGCAGTGTTTCTAGCAATGGTCTTTATCCATCAATGATCTATTTTAAGACCAGGCGTTGCATTTGTCTTATCTCTTTAGTCTCCTTGTAATTTATATTGACTTCTCTTCTTTTCCCCCATGAAAGATATTGGTATTTCAGAAACACAACATCTCATTATTTTATGGAACTTCATTTGTTTTAGTGTGCCTGAGTTTCTTGTGATGAAACCCTACAGCGATTTCAGTACAAATCTTATTGGGCAAGCATATCCAGGCTCAGATGCCTGCGTGATTCCTCCCGACACTGAGTTTTATTGCTTAGTCATGGTGCTTCTTCATTTAGTCATTCAAAAGTTAGCATTTTTTTCTTTCTTAACTTGCGGGTGATGCTTAGTATTGCACACCGGTCTTCTTTCTAATCAAATATAATTAGGGTTTTTTTTTGGGGGGGGTCTCATAAGGTGCAGGCTACCCTTGAACTTGAGATGTAGACAAAGATGACCTTGAACTCCTGATTCCCCTGCCTCCGTTTCTTGAGTGCTGGAGCATGTCACCACCACCCCTGATTTCCAGGGATCATTCTTGTGAGTCAGATGACAGATGACAGTAAAGCATAGTTACTTTTCAAGTAGCTTTTCGGGTTTTCCCTGCTTGTTGATTGTTTCAATATACTTTTAAAGTGTGTCTCATCTGCTGTATGGGATAGAGCATGTTTCAGTTGCTTACATTTAAGAACCTGGGTGAGTACATTTAGGGAATTAAGAAGAATGCTGAGAACCTGTCAAACTATTTCCGCTCAGCACAGGGCCAAACATCATCAGGATGAGAAGTAACACAACTTCTCAAGTTAGTTCCCTCCACTGTTACCACGCACTCCAGGCCAGACCTTCTGCTGCTTGCCAGCCAAACGTCTGCTAAAATGGGCCATGTAAATATCAAATAGTTATAGCACAGATGAAAATCGGGGAAAATGTCAGCTTTGGTGACTGAGTGCCAAACACCTGGCTCTTTGGAAACATCTCCTGCTTTATTGCAATGTTTACTTTTCATTTAGCCTGTTTGATGTCGTAAATGTCAAAATAAGAATAAAGGTGCAATGGAAATAAAATTCCAAAGAAAGGCAGATTCCTTCCCAATATTGGCTCTGGCAACTAAACAATATGGGACTTTGGGGGAAATTAAATAAATTTTTTTCTAGTCCCAAGTTTCCCATTTGTGAAACGAGCTGGTCGAGGTGAACTTTTAGACAGGGTTTTAAACTGAGGATCCTATGACCTGAAAACTGATCAGCACTTTTTTTTTTTTTTTTTTTTTTTTTCCGAAACACAACTGTTCACCTAGAATGTTTTATTCAGCACATTTGGATCCAAGATTATTTTGGAATAGAGCAAACACCAGTAAAATGGCCCGAAGCCTCAGAGAATAGACACATCAGTTCGATTTAGTGTTAAGCTGCTCAAGCGGTTCCTGGCTATCGGAATGACTGTCTCTCCCGAGAGAGAAGCAGTCTTGTACGGCTTGCCATGGCCAGACCCAGAGCAATGTGCCTCATTTGGACAGTCAGACTATCAGGGAGCCATTAAAACACCAGAGACATCCTTATGAAACACAGCCGAGTGTAATGGGCTGTTTATCTTGAGCAAGGAAAGGTTTCAATGGATGAAGACATAACAGTCTTTCAGAGACAGGAAGGTCATTTTGTTTAGGTGGAACATCATGTTGACTCATCTCTCCTGGAGGGACACTACAACTCACTTGGTGTCTGTTCCACTGTCAAGGCAGTGAAGGTGTCCATATAACTAAGCATTCTGTGCACATGCTGTTGTGATCACTGCTCTTGCCGGCTGCTTTTTCAGGGACCTCATCATGCTTCTATGATATCAGAAGCCACCCAAGAATTAAGTGTTTGTAGAGGTTCAATGATAGGAAAGGGCTGCTCCCCACACAGATGTTCTGCATGTCAGTGCTTCTCAATTGTTGATGTGCATATTAGTTTTAATGCCTGGCTCTGAAGAGGCATCTGAGATTCTGCAGTTCCAACAAGCCCTCTGCCATTTGGTGGTTCAAGTGTCACATGGCTACATGATCTGAGCATGGCTTTTAGAACCTGACTCTCAAGCACCATTAACACTCACGTACAAGGAGAAAAGATAAACCACACAGCTCTGGCAGCCTTATTTTCTCATGAAGTTTCCATTTTTCCTCTCAATACGTTATGGAGATTAACATTTCCAATTGCCAACTCTTTATTCACACTGTGTTGATCTTGTGGGTCTTGGTCTGATGGCTACCTACCAATTACCTAGTGACAGGGCAATATTTCTCGGGCAAGTGTTGGACTTACTTGTCATAGATTGTTACATCAGTTTACAGTACTGGCTTGGTTTTTGTTTTTGAGACACAGAGATATGCACACAGACACACACACAGAGACACACACAGAGACACACAGAGACACACACAGAGACAAACACACAGACACACACACAGACACACAGAGACACACACACACACACACACACACACACACACACACACACACACACACATAGAGGCACACACCCAGGGTGATGTAGACTTTCTCAGGCTAATTCTCACTGCATTTCTTCTACAAGCCATCCTGGTTTAGTAGTAAGGGGTTGGTGTGTACACAGATGCTTCCTCTGCTTGGCCACTTACTCTCTCTGCTTACTTTCTCCTCATAAATCTCAAGCAATCATCTTGCCAACCAGGGTGTCCTGTGTGGTGCCTTCCTACTGTTTATCCCTTAAGGAAATGTCACCTCATCCTGCAACATAGCCACTTTTGCACTCAGAAGCCTGTGGAGTGTAGTGATACAATTTTATGAAAGTGTCTCTTACATTCCAAGAGAATAAACCTTTGCTGGACCTCATAGCCAAATTAATAAGATGCCTCGAGACCACTTGAGACTTCGCCTGCTGCTCCACTGTACACACACAGTCTGTTGGTTTAACCTGCCTTGAAGAGAACAATGTCACCACCAACCCTACTTGCCTTGGATTTCCCAGGTAATCAGCCTTTACAACCTAAGCTAACTAACACTTGCCTTTACTCTTAAGTAATGTACCTCCCATGCCCCTGACCCAGAGTAATACACATGTGTATGTGTGAGTTATGGTAACCATTTGCTCAAAGAAGCCATCAAGTTGGAAGAAATCGTATACAATAAAAGTCCACCATAAATGTTGTATACTGACAGCTTGTTTGCTGTACTAAGCACTGCTCTGAGGTCAGCTGGGTTCAGTTGGGGTCAGTAAGAGTTAGTGATTTAATCCTTTGTAAAACACCATTAATCATTTCTGTAAAGAATGTTCATTCTTTTCCCATATAATGCTTTCTGTGCTGTTCAGATAAATACAGAGCAGAGCCCTTTGTCATGGATACCACAACAGGGATAGACACAGATCAATAACCATGAACTACAGAGAGAAGACACAGGGAGAGAAGTGGAGAATTCAAGCTTGGGCTCACTCATCATCAAACTAATCCTAGAGAAAGTCTGTGATTTCACTGCTAAATGTGATCCCCGTGTGGTTTTATGCCTCTGATGTTACCATTAATACATTTAACCAATGCAATAGAGGATGGTTCTGTTCCTTTCCTAAACAGCAGTCTGCAAGTAATTACACAGTCATTGTGGCCTCCTGAGATTTTACGTTGCAAGCAAAACCTCTCATATCCTTTAATCGTTACTCAAACAACATATATTTGAACTTGTATTCTATACCAGTTGCTTTAAGAGCCACATGGTTTTGAAGAGACTCACAGGAGTGGGAATTCTGCATCTATCACCCTAGGTAGATTGCTGCCATCAAAACAGCACTAACCCTCTCTTGGTATCTATGATTCACAGATCGACAGATGGTATTCTATGAGGGAGGGAAAATGCTGCTACACCAAGCCTCAATCACTGGGCTTGCCTGGGTTTACAGAGGTTAATTTACATGGATGCGGGCTTGGAGATTTGAGCATGTATCTAACCCAATGCTAGCTATCCAACCTGGTTCTCGCCCGTTCAAGTGCAACGCTGCTGATAGACTTCTGCACATCTTTCTTTACAAAACTGTAGGTAAACAGTCTTTTCCTAGCTCAATGTGTCCCCACTATCATCCATGTGGTTATATAACAGTGACCACCTAAAAGAAAAAAAACATAAAGATGACCTGTTTACTGAAATGTCACATAAAGTGTTACACTGGTCATCTATCTTATGAAATTTAAATAAGAGTATATTGGCTCCTAATAATAATAACATTAACGTGTTATACTTAGACTCTAAAGGACAGTATTGGTAGTGTGTTATATTATAGCTCGAGTTCAAAACATTCAGTAATTTTTTTGATAATGAACCGACAAGGTATTAACTCTTTCCCTGCTTATAATCGGCATAACACAGTAATGTAATAGATAAGGCATAATCATTTCCATTTGATATACTTATGGAAGATAGGGCATGGGTGAGAAGAGGCAGAAATGGAGAAGGCAGAGAGAAGTTAGGCACTGTTGAAAGAGTGTTTCTTCTTGTTCTGCTCTTATCAAAGCAACTGTCATTTATAAATTCTGATTCAAAATAAAAAAAAAAAAAAACCCAAAACTCAACATGCTGATGCTTTAGAAACCCAAATGACCATTGTTCTTTATCTGTCTATTTGATTAAAAAAAAAAAAAAAAAAAAAAAACAGTTTTGCTGTGTAGCTCAGGGTGATCTTGAACTTGCAATCCTCTTTCTGGCCCTGACCTACTGCTGGAATTACAGCCATGTGCTAGCAGACCCAAAAATATACTTGAAATTACATCATTTTTGTTGACAAAATTCCACTGGACTTGGGTGGCTCAGTGAGAAGACACGGGACAGAGATCTACCTGCACACTCACTGCTGGAGAGGTATTCCGTTAATAATTGTGTCAGCAAGTTGATTCTGAGCTATGAGCCCTTGAGACAGCTCTAGCTACACCACTGCTCTAAAAGTGTGATCTCAACAGAAAGGAAGAAAACCCAAACCAATACAGTCAAACGAACCAAAGAGCCTGCCAGATGTTCTCTCTGCATGCTATACCGCATCTTAATGCTTCCAAGGTTGGCACTGGTGATGGTAGAAATTCTGGATTTTAAAATCGACAAGCTCTGTCTAAACGTTGTCTTCATCAGTAATGTTCAAAATGTCTTAGAGCCAAGCCATATACATGGTGGAATTTGTAGTTCCAAACATATACTTTTAGGAAGAATTTTATAAATTATGTACACGATCCACAGAGCCTATAATATGGTTTTTTAGAGTGTCTACTGTTAACTGTTTCCTGAGGAGTGAAAATTTTCAACTTAGTCAGATATCCCATAATACTAAACCATGACTATTAGAAACAGTACTAAATACTCAGTGTTAGTCCATACCAAGTGTAACTGTTTGTGAATATACAGAAAGGCGCTTCTGAATTTGGATGATTTCCCAAAATTTTGAGCATGTGCTCAAAATTGGATATGAATTTTCTTCAGTGGATTTGTAGTTAATAGTGAAGACAATAAGCTCATTGTAAAACTGCTGGTTAATACTGACAGGAAGGCGCTACTGTGAAGAGATGCACAAGTCACTTAATCTAGGTACAAGAAGCAGGGGCAAGGAATGTAGCCACCCTTGACCAAAGCAACAAAACCAACCCAGCCTGGTCTGGTTCACCTTGCCTAAAATATCATACTCCGTCTTTGCTCAAATACCAGTGGTACACGTACTACTAGGAAGGGTGTGTGGGGGGTCAGCAGCTGATGACTTAGCAAAGCGTTGTTAAAAAATGATGCAGGGAGGAAAGGTACCATGTAGGGGGTAGAATGGGTATCTGCTGGAGAACTGGAGGTACTCAGCATAACATCAGCAGCTTGCTGGGGGTCTTCACTGTGCAAGCTGAGGCATGATTGCTGAAAGCATCCACAGCCCATGTTGGTGACTCCTTAGTGCATGGTATGGAGAAAATCTAAACAGACCTCCAGTGTTCGGGTCTAATACATTAACATGATTTAAACAGGTCCCTTTTGTGAAATTTCTAAGGAAAAACCCAGGTAAAATCATAAATTAAAAATAAAACTCAAGCCCATTATTTTGTTGGGACAACAAAATGCTGGATTTTAGAGTGGCTAACAATCCTATAATTTTTACGATATACTCGGTCTCTAGTTTACGTGATGTGAAGCTTAAATAAGCGTAAAACCTGCACCGAATGTCTGTGATAAAGATCAGTTATCATCACAAATAGGTTGCTTTTAGTCTGATTTCCTTCTGAGAAAAGTTTTTTTTTAATAACAAAAGAAGAAATTACCACTAACTCTTCATTCCCAAGAAAAAGCATCTTAGTTAAAAATATATAAGTTGCATCACCCTATATTTATATTCCAGCAGGAAATGTGTTGGCTTGGGGAAGTATTCAGGGACCACGGGTGCTTTTGCTCCTGCTGGCAGTTTTAACTCACACCCACATAAGCAAACAGGCACCTTAACACTGGGCACAGAGACACTGGTGAGACTACAACTGTGGGATGCCTATCAGCAGTAGACAGCTTTGTCACAACTGATACTGACGTATATTTAATCACCATCGATCCCTTTGTGAAAATCGAGAAGGAAGTGAGCCTAAACTTCCCACTAACAAGATCCATCTTTGCTTAAGTTACTGGGGTAATCAATTCCCTCTGGAAATAACTGGTTAGCCAGTGGAAAACAACTATACTCCAGGGAACAATGCAACTCCATTGCCTGAGAAACATATACATGACAGTGACTATGAAACCAAGAATATGTTCCTGTCTGCAGTCTGTCCATCTGAAAGAGATGTCACTTTTCATCTTGTAATGAAGCATCAGAAGAAACCAAATGCGTGCTGTTAAAAGCCTGTGAGTGAAGGGTCTACCACAAGTAGAGCAGTTAGCCTTCTGGGTCAGACTCAAGAGTTCACTTGCAGAAGCAGTAAGTTGGAAACACAAAGGCTCTGCAGGAGTTTTAATTGGACTATTTTTAAGGCTTCATGTGAACAGCCTCCATCCACTCCAGATTGTTACTTACTATGCACTTTAAAAAAAAAAATCTTGATCACAGAAAAGAGAAGGTTTAGAAGGCATAGGACACGATTACAAAGGTTTTCTCTTTTATACCTGCCTCAATACAGCCAAATAATATCAGCCTTTCCAGTGAGCCCAAAGCTGGAAGCAGCCTCAGTCAATATGCAGGCTCCTGGTCTAAGCTATAAAGGATGTGCTGGGATTCGTGTGTGTGACTGGAGTCACACAGTGAATGTGTGACTGGAGTCACACACATGAATGGAGCTAAACCTGTTAAGAAGCCATTCTTTGAATATGCCAACACTACGGAGGGTCTGTCCACAGGCTAAGTGACAGTGTTGGGGGAAGAGAGTGGGTATTTAAGAATGTAACCAAAGACAAATATCATGAATCAGGTTGTTAGAGGTGATTTGGGAAGAAACAGAATTCCCATTCAGACTGTGTCTGAAATTTTATGTTCAACATAGTGGTTAAGAGTGAGGGGGAAAGGGGCTGTGCTCTGGAATTTTGGCAAGAATGCCGATCATGGCTTTTGTTTTGTAACATTTTTCAAGTTAGGTTTGGCAAAAGAGATCTGTGAGCTCTGCTGCAAGCCCTGGTGTGCTGTTACAGGAGCACACGCCACAGTGGGAACAAATGCACAGTCTTACAGTCTTACATTTTGTCTCGTCTTTCAAAATGAAATCAAGCCTTCAGAATTTGTTTAAGACTATTTAAGTTTCAATAGCACTCTTTCTTAAGATATTCTGAAAATTCAGTTAAAATTGTTTTGGAGGGTGTGTCAATTCACCACACTGAGTCTTCAGTTTTGCATTCCCAAGAACATATTTTTGGGAAAAACCCCCACAAAATTCTCCCCCACCCCCCAAAAAAAAACACCATGGAAAGTTTTTAATAAATTGCACTAGGTAATCAACTACGAATTCTGTGTCTATGAGAAAGTTCCCAAGAGCTGAGCCTATTTATTCAAATGCTTCTTTTTTCAGTTTGTGAAGAGACTATTTAATAATGACATGTAAAGAAATGTAAAGAATGAAAGTTTAAATATCATTCTTGGGTGAAAACAAAGCATACAATTAAATCAGTCCTTCGCTGATTTTTTTTCCAGTAGTGGGAGAGTTCCTTTGACTTTAAACTTTCAAGACAGGCAGATTGTATTTGCTACATATTTTTAAAATTATACTAATCATTATCCGTCAAATGTGACATAATCCCATTAATGACTTTCAAAACAGGATGATGTCAGTGACAGGGCAGTGCTGTCGGGCTGATTCTGAATTCCTAACAAACTTAAGATACAGTCAGTAATATGCTTTAGATGACATACAGTTAGCGCTGTGCTTTAGATAACAGTAATGCTAGTTCAAAGGAATTTCCCCAAGATCTGGAAGTTAAATATTAAGTCATGCACTCAGCGGCGTATTTGTTATGTCTCAAGGAGTTTAAAAGATACTGGAGCTGCATGTTTGGCACTCACACAGACACACCGGATGGATGCCAGGTGTGGGGGACACCGCCTATGAGGACTGTTAGCTGAGAGTCTTTGGAAAGAAAGCCCCAGGGAGAAACATGTCAAAGGATCAGGAAGGAGCTCCGCTCACACTTCAGAACGCTGAGTTAGTGTTTGGGTTATCTCTCCACCACTCCGCTGCATAATTTTATCATGAGGAAGACTCAACCTCGTGCATGAAAACTAAAGTCAAGGTTAAAGTAATCTTCCAGCTGAGTACAGCTCAGGCATCTGAAGAAGCCCCTCCTGTGAGCCCGCTCCGCTGTGACTACTGGGACAGGTGACAATGTCCCGTCAACTGAAGGGGGAAATGCATCACGGAACATTAAAAAAAATGCTTTACGGAAACACCGCGACGGCGGCTAAGTGTTGGGACTGTGGAGCGCCCTGTGCAGGCGGGAGAGGCGGCAAGTCTGGCTGATGTTTGCCCTTCAGCTGACATACGTGCGAGGTGCAGCGGTAGGATTGCTAGGAAACATGGTCACCTCCCCGGGCTTCCTCTGCTAGGATCCCAGAGCCGGCTTAAAGGCACAGGCTCAGGAGTGCCCAGAAAGCAAACTTCCCTGCACAAGTTCCCGGTCTTTCCTCCCCATCCCACCCTGGGACACCATCCAGTGTTACTGAGGGACTTAAACGCCTGGGTCATAGTACCCTAGTCACTTGTTGAGTTGAGCGAGGGCATCTCTGGACCCAGGAACTTGGGGATTACTGGCTACTGGGATTACGGTCGACCTGCTGAGGGAGGTCTCTTACCTGCATGTGTCCCTGGTACATTCTGCTCCGAAGTCGTCAGGGCTTCCGAGGCCGCTGGCTGCTCTCCCGAGCTGGCTCCTAGCGAGTTGCAGGTCGGGCAGCGCTGCGCGGGCTCTCCGCGGGGCGCCCTGGCTCCCGGCTACAGGACGCAGGCGGGCGAGAGGGCGGCTGGGCGAGCGGCGCGCTGCGGAGCTGTCCTCCACGCGGGTGCTGAGCGCGCGCGGGCACGGGGACGCCGGGCTGGGCTCTCCGAGGGCGCAGTGCCGCTCGCTCGCCGCGCCTCTCCAACTCGCCGGTCCTGTGCCCTACTCTCCTCGCCGCTCTCACGAGGCTGCAGCGTCCCCTCCCGCCTCCGTCCGGACGCCAGCCCGCGCCAGCCGCCGCCGCAGCTGCTGAGCGCAGGGCGCGCGCCGCCCTCCGGGCCGCGTCGCCGCCGAGAGCCGCTGGCCCGGCGCGCGCGCTCTCGCGGAGCCGGGGGCGGGAGGGCGGCTCCAGCGAGCGCGCTCCCGGACTGGGCTCCGCTTGCTCTCCCTGGTGGTTCAGAGGAGGAGTAGATCCTGAGAGCCATCCAGGCCTGGAACCGCGGACTTTGCGATGCAGTGTTGGCGACTCTGAGGCAGGGGACTGACCACCAGCTGGAAGAAAAGTAGGAGAGAAAAGGTAGTCTTTCTCCAGAGGTACATTCCTGACAGAGCGTGTGTCCTGCCGACAGTAGGCCACATCTGGGGGGCTTTAGAAGAGTTTTGTAAGCTGATTGAGCTCCAAGGAGTTACCTACGCATCCTGCTTCCAGCTACTTAAAAATCACACACTCTCTCCAACATTAGAAGCACTCTGAATCCTGTGTAGTTGTTGTCTTTCTCCCTTAATGCTACTTCCATGATGTCAGGAATCTCTGTGCACTAGCATATCCCAGCACAGTACAGTCCATCCTGGCAGGTGGTAGGTACCCAACAAATATTTGCTGAAGGAGTGACCTGTTCCTTATATTGAAATACGTAGGCGGAGTGTTTAAATAAGTCCTGAGTAGAAAAGACGGTGTAGTATGCGTGTCCTCCCGCACGCACACACTAGCAGCAGAGTAGGTGGTTAGAGAGCCCCAACCTCTCAGTAAGATATGGGCGCCAGTGTATTAGTGTGTTGTAATATACTTCTCATAAAGCTAAAAGTATGAGAGTGGAAGCTCCCTAGGATCTGTGTTTCTATGACTCTGTGATCGGGGAAACGTCACAGTATTCAGAGTGTGGGCAAGTAGAAGGTGCAGGGCAAGGGGTCTGTTGATAGGAAGGTCAGTTCTTAGCCTTAGCTTTCATATTGGCTGGTGAATCACGGGGCACCCACTGCCATTTTAAAAATAAATATGTAAACAAATACAACCGAACCATGCACAGATCCGTGAGGGCACATGAACTTGAGAAACGATTATAAACAATGTAGCTAAAACAAGCAGGCAGGAGAGAAAGAAAATAAATGAAAAGGGCCCCAGATCCCAACTGTAGTTAACCAAGAACAATTTTCTGTAGGCTTCTGTCTCAACCCTGTGTGATCAAACTCATTGCTCTACACAGAAACTCAAATATGTGCTTAGGTAAAATACCACCAATGTCTTGTTTCTTAGATGCTGTGATATACCATCTGTGTCTGGTTTTCTTTCTCTTTATTGTAGGGGGCCAAATCCTAGTGGCAGGAGTCTGGCTGAGGCCAGTAACAGCTTCCTACCCCACCGCCCGTCCTTTAGAACAAAGGCACCACCCTTCCTTTTTTTCTTTATTGACAAGATGGTTGTTTTGCAAACCTACCCATATATTTGGGAAGAGAGAACCTCAGTAATGGCATCACCTTTATCAGATTGTTCTGTGGGGCGTCTCCTCTGTGACCTCTGCATCTGCTCCTGCCTCTGGGTCTCTGCCCTAAGTTCCTACCTTGATTTCCTCAATGTCACACTTGGACTGGGACATGTAAATCAAACAACCTTTTCTCCCCAAGTTGCTTTGGTCTTGGTGTTTATCACAGTGTTAGAAAAGCAAACTAGAACAGAAGGCAAATGCAGATACTCTGTTGCAGTAAATATTTAAAAGATGCTCTCTGCTGCATGCAGCCCTGCACCCTCCCAAGAGCTCTGGATTTATGAATGAAGGACACACATGCACAGCGTTATTTTTAATATGCCTTACTAGCTTAATGGCTGGGCCCTTCCAAACCTCCCTGAGGCTAGCACACATTCCCCTTCAATATTCCTGTGTTAACACTTTCTAAATCTATATCTTATGTTTGCTGCCTTCTGGGCAGCCCCTCCCATGGGGCCGCTTTCCCTTTGCACCTACATTTCGGCCATTTCACCCTCCTGCTTCTTCACGGACTGGTCCATCCTACAGAGCTTCTTCCTCTCCCCTGCTTTTCTTGCCCAGGAATCCTAAAAGTCCTGCCTCTGTCTCCCTGCCCAGCATTGACCGTTGGTAACTTTATTTCCCAGTCAGAGTCAACTGGGGGCAATCTTCCTTTAGCCTACCTGTGGGACACTGCAAACAGTTTTTTTTTTTTTTTTTTTTTGGCATGTGAATACAAGCCACTACAGTATCCTGTGTGTCTGCCTGTGACCAACTGCAAGGAAAGAGTTGAACATTGTAAATGACTGTCTGTGCACATGAATATGCAAACAGGCGTTTTCTAGTTCAGATACAAAGGAGTGTTGATTTTCTGGGATCTCAACCACTACAACATTTAAAAGGGAGTTATTTATAAGATCTGAAAACCATGGGGGGAAACTCTTATATTTTGAATGGAAAGTTTTGGAAATCTGTGAAGGAAGGCTGGCACCAAGGATTGAATCTGTGATACGGTTATATTATCTCATAGCAGATACAAGGAACCAATAGTTGTTAAATCAGTCAGTGTGGTTAGCAACTAAAGCTCAAGAAGGAATTCTCATTTTCTGTTTAAACCTAGGTAATTCATTCACGAAGCCTTGGGAGTGGAACACCCCTCTGTGAAGGTATTCCTCTTTTAGGCAATAGTTGGAAGATAGCTGAGTCACATGCAAATCTCTCAAGAATGTATTTGAGCAGAGCAGCTATTTGTGGGCCGGGCTGTGAGGCTCTACTGGAAGATGCCAAAGGAAAGCTTGTGCAGGATGGTTGTTAACACAGAGCAGGGAAGCCATTTTTTTTTTCTCTCAAGGATGTCTGGAACTGGAGGATCCTTGGCTAAATCTGATTGCCTAAGACTCAGTTTCAGGTACCCAGATAGGATTTGCTCAAGTGGCGATCCAGGATGCTTAGGTTGTTCCAGTTTCATAGTGTAAGTGATTAAACAAAAGAGCATGTGCTCCTTTGTTCACATATGTTGAGAGCAGGTTATGTGACTGCACAAAGTTCAGCTTCCTGACAGGAGAACATTCTACCTCAGCAGAAAGATAAATCAGCCTAGACTCTTTGAAAGACCCAAGAAAAACACCACTGAAATTTACCTCTCTTCCTATTTATGACTTTGCTTCTAAAGGTCTTTGCTTCGGTTTTAACTTTAAACCTCTTCTTTGATACAGATATGTCTTTCTGAACCTATACACAAACACAGGCTCTCTGGGCAAAGCTAGTTGGCTGAATATCTGTTAAAGAACTGTACCTTGAGAGAACACTGATTCACAGAATCATCTAACAATTTATGCATCTCATAAATGTTCACCCAAATCTAGCATTTCAGCTAAAAATGCAAAAAAAAATTGACTTGTAATATATTTGTAGAAATCCTTTTTTTTACAAATTAGGTTGTTTCAAAGGAACCTTGTAAGGAATAGCTGTGCATAACTTGCAACAATAGAAACCCTTTTGTATAATCTGCTCCCTTCCCAAGGAGTCATGCTTAACCTGAGTCCCCTCAAACTTAACCAGACAGTGGGCTAGGAAAAGGTGGCAGGAGCTAAAACAAAGACAAATGGTCCCACTATGCATCTGTTTGATGTGAGGGATATTTGAATAAAAGGGGACATGTCTGCCAAACATTTGTCTTATTTTATGTATTATACAATTTACAGTTTTTATGTTGATGCTACATTTGTGCTAAGACAACTTTGAAGATAAATATGTAATTTGACCAAACTCCAACAACTCACTGCATACTGTAAAACTGTCTGCACACACAGTCCAAGAGGAAAAGTCAGTACTGCTCGTTTAGCCATTCCTATACAGAGACGTAGCATTCAGCGGCAGTGATGTCACCCCCAAGCTTCGGCCTGACTTAGAGGTGGTTGGGCTGTAAGGCAAAATTCCATTAAGGCATGTACTGTTTCTGAGGAAAATAGCTAAAAGGTTTTTTCTTCTAACATTGTTTGCAACTGAGACATGATGGAACGTCAGACATAAGCTCCAGAAAACATTGCTCACTTTGTCACTAAATCCCAAGGACCCTATTACTCCAAAGTCTATGTGTGCTGGGAGCTTGTTAGAAATGTCCACTCCAGTTGTGGTCCCAACGCACTGAGCTGGAATCTGCCTTTTAGTGAAGCCCTCCAGTTTACTTTGTATGTACCTTAAAATTTGAGAGGCACAACTGCCTAGAAAGTTTAGTTCATTTGTGGAGAAGCGTGCAAAGCTAGCTTTCAACCTGCCTGTGCTAGCACAAGGACATCGGTGCCAAGAGTGAAGGGCAGCCCATATTCCTCTCCATGAAATCCACCCTGGCTGTATATGTAAGCAGCCACTGGGTTTGCCATCCAATCTGAACCCACCGCCTTTCCTGCAGATTGGCTGCTGTCAGTGCAACTCAAACCATGAGGAGGCTCCAAGGGTTGGGAAGAGCTCAATCAACTCTGTATTGGTCAAAATAATTCTGCTTATCAGAGAGTGAGTTCTCCTGTATATTGTTAAATGGATGTTGCACATCCAGAATGCTAGATCTTTAGGAAAGCTGTTCTTGTGGACTAAAGGGAAAAAATGATGAACAATAGCGTTTTGGTGGTTCAGCCTGTCTTTATTTATAATCTGTGCAGTTAAAACCCTGCTGTGGAAAGATGGTGTTGGGGAGAACAAAAGTCACCATAGCTGTAGACCCAAATTACTATGACTAATTGGCTTTTATTGTGTTGAAGGAGGAACATTTTGTTAAAGTTTGTCCTGTGCTGCTGTCTTTTGTCTCTGACACAATGGCTGGATTAGCTCCTCTTCTGGGCTTTTGCTTTGGGGGGAATTGGAGAAGCACTCACAGCCAAGAGGCTTTCTGGGAGCCAGATGAAGGAAAGGTCAGCAATCAGGGATGCTGGGCCAAGAAGATGGTGGCAATGTTTTTATCAATGAGCAAACAAACACACAGAGCTCTCCTGTTAGGTCAATTTGAGAAATTATAGAAAATAATCAGCATTTTTTCATTACTATGCAGGTGTTTCTTTACATACCTACATTGTACTAAACACACCTTTGGAATCTTAATCCAATGAGAAAATGTTGGTGCACAAAGTTCACTTTACCCTCCTTTTTTCTCTGTTGCCATTGCAGTCCCTACCTCTCAATGGTTGCAAACTACTTTGACCATGCCCAGCTTCTGTTCCCGCCTTCCCCACAGTCATATTGGTTCCATGGAGGCAGGTCCCACTTAACTCAAGCAGTAGCATCTAAACAGTTCGACCCCATCCACGAGTACAGAAGTCTTCATTGGCTTTCCAGTGTCTGGCAAGCCAAGCCATCAACGTCTTCTTCACAGCCTAGGATCCATCTGCTGCTCAGAGCCACAGACCCCCTCTTCTTGGGCTCTCTGCCTGAGAAACCAACTAATGTGAGAAAAAGAGCAGGCTCTTGGGATGTGACACGTAAATCCTGGTACCCTTTGGCTCTGCTCCCCACAGTCCTGCTGTTGCTGCCTCATACGTGTTCATGCTCATCATTTTGTGCAGGTACTGGGAATCCAAACTCTTGAACAACCAGCACTCTTACCTACTGACCATCTCTGCAGCACAGAAAGACCATCTTGAACCTCTAAATTAATATCTATGTTGTAATCTACACAGCTTGATTCCTGGAAACCTAACTGGGAGAAAAGGGAATGAAGAAAGGACAGACACATAGACACACATACAGAAAAGCTGGGATCCATACTTACTACACAGCAATCTAGATCCTTAGTGTGTTTATTAAGTACAGTACAGGAGGAGGGGTGAGCCAGCCTCTGCAGGTTGCCATCACGAAGAGGAGGAAGCTGGGTTTTGCATACATGGCCAAAATTTGTGCTGGGACCAGAGGACAACTGCCAACTCCCTGCGCCTGACCTAAGGAAGGGTCTGTCAATTCCCATTGGTGTCTGATGTTGGGGCTCCTGTCAATAATACACATTTACTCAAGGCCTTCTGTGATCTCCACACACCTCCCATCTGGTAGGAATTCCCTTATGAGGTGAATTCTTTGGCATTTTATAATCTCAGTACTGAGTAGGTGGTTAGAGACAGGAAGAACTCTGGAACTTTGTGGCCAGTGGGCTAGCTTACTTGGTGACTTCCAGGTTAATGAGAGACCCTGTCTCAAAATAATGGCGGATGATACCTGAGGAACCACACTCGTACCCTTCCCATGAGCACACGAACAGAAGGTAACATTCTCTGAATGCTTCTCTTTTGATCAATTATTTTTATGCTTTTATTTCCTGTTAAATAGAGGCAGAAAAACACGAGAGACTAGTTTTAACTATTTCATTTTCTTACACAACTCACACCTCTGTAGAAAGTCTGTACAATGGTCACTAAGGAGCATAACTTACTTCTGGCATAGTCGGAGAAGCACGAAAATGTTGATGATAAGATATTTTAAATATAACTTAATGTGAAGACAAAATCCAATTAAAATTATTTAAAAGAAAACCATTAATGATGGAGCTGGATTAATGAGTCTGCTATTAAGAGCACCGATTGCTCTTCCAGACGACTCAGGTTCCATTCCAAGCACCCACATGGGCAACTCTCAACCATCTGTAACTTCAGGGAATCTGTTGTCTTCTGGCCTCTGTGGACACCAGGCATGCATGTGGTTTATAGACACACATGCAGGCAAAGTGTCCACACATGTAAAAAACAAAACCAAATTATCATAAAGGCACTATACCTTGCAATTTTAAGAGATTTAAAAAGTCAACTCTGGAATTGCTTGGCTGCTTCCTGTGCTTGAAGGTACCAAGCTGGTTCTCTCCTTCCAGCTCTGTGCTTCCTGTGCCTTGTCCTTGCAACTCTTCAAGTTCCAGGACTAAAGAATCTGTGCAAATGAGGCTCTCATTACCCTGGTTTGCTGGTGATCACACAGTGGTTTTCTAGATTATCAGCATCACCTCGGAGGAATTTATAATTGCTTATCTGTAGATTTTCCTCCTCCATGAGGCTGTGAGAGTCTAGTGAACAGACAATTCCCTCATCGATGTGCTGCACAATTGGCCAAGTTGCACAATGGGCTGAGCACATTTTAACTTAGTAAATGCTGGTTGAAGCATAAGCCTTTTTAGCTGTCTAAAGAGCACCAAATGTACTTTCCAAGAGTAAGTACATAGGAAATGATGTTAATCAAGACATTGTTATGTTCATACATTTTGCAAAATAAGGAACTCAGTACTCCAAACCAGTGAAACCTTTTAGCCTGCCTAATGAAAACTTAATTCCAGGCATCTGCAATGTCAGCTCCCTAAAGTGACAGTGAAGAGAGCCAGTGGAGATGCTGGGAATCACCCATCACACAGGGAATGAGGCAGGGAACTGATGCGATCTGCTCCACTGCCCTCTTTGCTCATCTCATATGACCTGCAAGACCAAGTTCTGACTGCTTCTGAAAGGAAGTGACCAGCTGGCCAGTCTCTTAGACTCCCTGCATAGCGAGGCTGGCCTAGAATTGTTGAAGACTTGCTCACCTACACAGTGAAAAGAAGATAAACTATAATTTTTATCATTTGGTAGGTGGTTGGTATATGTTTGATAGTCTCTGCTATAGATGGATCGGCCTCACTTGATACCATCTAATACTCCTAAGGGAATGAGTTCAGTTGAGGCAATGGGGGTATAGGAGATATAGCTCAACCTTGGGAAGCCCCCAAACTTTGCAAAGGAAAAGCAACTCATGATATAAATGACAATGAGTGGTAATACTTGTTATACAAATACTTTTTTTTTTATTTATAAATAAAAGCTTTAAAAGCCTAATAGGAACATGATAAATACATGATCAGGAAGTTCATAACATTCAGAAATAATCAATAAATAGAAATAGCCACTAAATAAGTTATCAAAAATGAGTAGAGACGAAGATCAGTTGGTACTCTGCCTGCCCAGAATACTGGAAATACTGAGTTTCATCACCAGGACTTCATGAACTGAGTGTAGTGGTGTATACCCATAATCCCAGCATTTGTGAGAAGAAGGCAACAATATCCTGACTGTAGGGTCATTTTCTGCTTCGCAGCGAGTAAGAGGCCAGCCTGGGATACCTGACACTCTGTCTCAGAGAGGAGGGGCCAGGCAAAAATAGTAATGAAAGACATGAAATGTTTACTTATATGTAAGTGTCACTGTCACCAAATTGGCGAAGTTTTATTAACTTTTTTTACTTGAAGACAATGCTCATTTTGGAGAAGGGTCTGAGACAGATCTTATTCTGACATTGCAGGAACCTCTATTTTTTTACCAGCCTATCTTTTCAATAGATTGTTTGGCAAAATAAATGAAATGTTTTGACATGTTTAAATTCAGTGACACTCTATTTCTACTCTCAAAACTTAAAAAAATTACTTTTATTTATGGGTGTGTTCATATGTGTATGCAGGAGCTGGTGAATGCCCCATGAAGGTGCTGGATGCCCTGACATCAGCGTTACAGGCAATGGTGAACAGTTCGATGGAGGTGATGGGAACTGAACCTGGGTCTTCTGTACGAGCAGCTTATGCTCTTAATGGCAGAGTCATCTCTCCAGGCCTTCAAAACTTTTAAAATAATCACAAAATTTCTGTAATATTTATATGAAACACTTAATATTGGACTACTACAAACAACTTAAGTGAATAATGATAGCAAAATGGTAATTTATTAATTTGCTTATAGGATACTTCCTCTTTTAAAATAGAAACTTATGTCAGTAAATAAGAATGACCAAAGTAATTTTGGTTGAGAAGGTATGTCAGTGGTAGAGTGTTTGACTAGCATGCACAAGGCCCTGAGTTTAATTCCAAGTAGTAACCCCTAAAAAATTATTTCCCTTGTAATGTGTTCAGGAATGCAGGCATGTATGGGTGTATGTGTGTGGGTACCTAACAGTATATGACTGTATATAGGGTACCTAATAGTATATGACTGTATATATATATATATATATATATATTATAACAGTGTATATGTGTATGTATAAATGTGTATATGTGTATATGCACATCCATATCTATCTCTCTATATATGTACATCTATATACATGTGTAATCTGCTCTCTGACCCTCTCAACATGAATATTCACTATCATCCCACAAAAAATGTAGTAATTCACTCAATATCAAAATTCATTATGAAAATAAAATGTTTTCAAATATGTGGACATCCCTAACAAATGCCAGGAACATTCTGACTCCTGGTGAGAGGCTGGGTGGAGCACAGTAGGCTCACTGCACCTACGCTGGACAACACTCAGGCATCAAGGCACGGCTTGCACCTTTGCTGTCATTTCTCCACCCCTTCTGGAGTGTCCACGCATTTCAGGATTGTGGGAGGTTTCTACCAGAACCCCAAGTGATCCACCTGCTCAGGTTCCATTCAGATGTATTTTCTGGCTTTTTAGTTTATATTTGCACTATAGCACCTATTTTCTCTTGTGTAAGTAGAAACTGTGTTTTGCATTTGTTAATGTCCATTTGTACAGCATGCAAGCATGCATACTAATGAGGTCATTAAGAGTTCAATAATTAAGTAATTGGTATTTTACAAGCTTCGTATTATGCCAAAATTCTTCGCGCTTGTTACAAAGCTGTTGAAGAGTATTTTGATGACATTTGATGAAATTGTTTGAAGGGTTTGATGGGCTGAGAATACAGCTTATTTTGAGCAACAAAATATAGACTCTTTTTAACTGAAAATTTGCTATTTTTCCAGGTACTGAAGACAATGAGAGATGTTGTGTATGTGTGTGTATGATAGAGGGAGAGTGAGAGGGAGGGAAGGAGGAAAGAGGAAAGAGAGAGAGACAGAGACAGAGACAAAGACAGAGAGAACATTAAAATTTCATTTTGGCCGGGCGGTGGTGGCTCACGCCTTTAATCCCAGCACTTGGGAGGCGGAGGCAGGCAGATTTCTGAGTTTGAGGCCAGCCTGGTCTACAGAGTGAGTATCAGGACAGCCAGTACTACACAGAGAAACCCTGTCTCGAACCCCCACCCCCCCAAAAAAAAATTCATTTTGGAATTCAGTATTTCAGGAATGCCCGGAGTTCTGTCTCTTTGATATTGTGAGTTTATATCAGCTATTACACTGTGTTTTCAAATTTTGTGAAATGAAGTTTGTCATTAAGTTTTATTATTATCATCAGGGACATAAAATATGAGAGATTGATAGAGGGCTTGAATTTAATTTCAGTGACTTTTGTGGATTTGGGAGCAAATTAGACACATTTGTATAATAGATATGGGAAGAATATTTTAGAAAACAATTTACTATGGTTAAAACATAGAGTATGTGACATGGGGCCCGAGAAAAAGAATCGCAAGTCATAAGTGAGTACCTGGTCATAGTTTTCTTCCCTGTGCGTGTCAAATATTCATGTCACTTTGCATCTTGGTAGCATGGTGAAGCAGAGACAGGACTCCATGGTCCTAGGTTATAAATCATAGGGACATTTGACTCATGTTGATGTTATCCATAAGGAATGGATCTGAGTATTTCAAGTATAGCAGGGCTGAGCACTAGGAAGAGTCAGACTTTAGAGCCCCGCCTCCTTCCCTGACCCTTCCTCTCTAGGTGCCACCTAGGGGTGGGCTTCCTGTCTGGCCTGCATAGCAGGATGCACTGATACTTTTTTTGTCTGAAATGGCAGGAAATCCTTACATGTGTCATTTTTACCTGCATACCTCTTCTTCCTCATCCTTGTCTTTATTCTTATTCCTTCGTGTGATTTTCCTAATCATTCTCCAGGCTTCTGGAGTAATTAAAAGCACTTTATCCCACAAGCACTCATAGGTTCCACCCTCCAAGCTTTCCAGAAACAGGTCATGCTTGGCAGTGAGACCTACTGACGGCTTGAACTTGACTGAATGGGATTCATGGCCTAGGAGGAAGAAGAGTTACAGGTTAGATGCTGCTCCTCCCATGGCTGTTCTCTCCTGTTCCCCAGCTACAACCATGCTAGACAGTTCTGCTTGTCCCCATCATTTAGGCATAACTAAGTGCTAGACAGTTCTGCTAGTCCCCATCATTTAGGCATAACTAAGTACCTCTTTGTCTTGAGGCAACTTAAGGACACAGCATGGGGCTTAATGAAGAAGACTTTTGGTGTATTATGAAGAACAGTGTAGGTCTTGTGGTTCATGTGACATTAGGGGACTTTGCTCTTGCAGTTGCTCTGCCAAAGTCCTACTCAATTGTTTCTTTTTATACTCAGAGCAGACAATCTTGAACATCAAAGGCAAAATCATCCCTACAGTCAGTAAGAGAAATAGCTGCAAAATCTTTGAGGTTAGAGAAGGTTCCAACATTTCACAGTTCTTTGTGCTTGAATCAAACAAACAAGCAAGCAAGCAAACAAACAAAAACAGCGTGTTACTGGTTCTGTGTTCTCTCAAGGGTTTACATCAACAGAAGAATTTCCTTAAGTATTTGATTATCAAGTCATGGCTGTCCTAATATTGATTGTTGCTCGGTGTGTGTGTGTGTGTGTGTGTGTGTGTGTGTGTGTGTGTGTGTGTATTTTCAAAGCAGATTCTGGCAGTCATGTGTCTCTTTTTCCCTGTTCTATTTCTAATGTCCATAGATGAGAAGCCAAAATGAATAATACTGCTGTCATTATTAACAATTTAAGATGTGCAAAATGTCTCACTGATATTTTGCAGCTATTATGCATACTAGACAGATGCAGCTATTCTAAGTCACTGAACTGCACTGAATGAAGACCTTTCTTCATTCCCTTGCCTGTGAAGTAGAGATAACAATGCCTATCATTAAGAGTGCACTGTGGGGCTAGAGAGATGGATCAGTGGTTAAGAGTACTGGCTACTTTTTCCACAGGACCAATGTTTAATTCCCAGAACTCACATGACAGCTCACATCTGTCTGTAACTCTAGTCCCAGAGAATCCAAGGCCCCATATACATTCAGGCAAGGTATCCACTTGCATATGTAAATAATAATAAGGTTAAAGAGAACCTGTTACAAAGATTGTAGATGGTTATGATGTTATACACATTACATATAAGGAATCATTTATGATGAATGTTATTATGGTTATGGTGACTCCATATGGATGGATTCCACCCATCTTGAATCCTCACATTCTTCGTAATGCAGATTAGATCCAGCTTTCTAATGTTATCACACCTGTGAGGCATTGGTGATGTCATCTTAAACTCTGGACTACACATTTTAACTAGGACCTTCACTGGAGTTGCCCAGTAAACCCTGCTACATTCCCTTCATTAATCTACCACCTTGCTGTACTAATTCATGAAATCGTTGTCTTTCTCCTTACACTCAACTGATCACTTCACTTTTGAATCCAGTAGGCGAACCGGAAACCTAAAAAGACCAATCCCCATATATTCCTATACTCATATATACTTTTTTGTTTGCATTCGTGCCTGGAAGTTTTCACTATCTTCTCCACACAAACTCTGTACCTGGACTGTTCCATCTTTCTTGAGTGGGAATTTATTCTTTCTCTGCTGGCTTTTTCCCATCTTTCTAAACCATATATGGTATCTCTCACCTTTCAATATCACCATACTCACTTGTCTAATCTAATCTATTTGGCCCCTGTCCATCATGCAATATCAAAGCTGCTTTTATCAAGGTTGTAATTTTCCATTATGTCATTAAATGTGATCAGTTCTCAGTCCCCACCATACTCAACCTTTTGGCAGATACAGGTGCCTTCTTCAAATATCCCCTTACTCTGAGCCTGGGGTAGGCTTTCTTTTGGCCTCCCAGTGGCACAGTCTGAGGCTGATCATCATCACCTAGGGGCTACATTAGTGTCCATGCCTCCGCTTACTCTCAGGGCTCTCCCTGGTTCCGTGGGTTCTCCTGTTGAGGACATTTTGTCTTCAACATTTTTCTTGCTTCTGAACTTCAGGCTAACACACGTACCTATCTGAAATTTCCTCTCAGATGGTTGATACACAGTTCAAACCCTATCTCACACCCCCCCCCCCCAAACTAGACTCTTGTTTCCACTGCCCTATGTAACTTTCTCCAAAGTTAAATGGCCATCCCATTCTTCTGGGTAAGGCATGAAGCATTTGGTCATTCTTGACTCCTCTCTTTCTCATGTTCTGACAAGTCTGTCAACCTTGCTGTATAGTACAGGAGTTCCACTCTACTTTTCAACATGCTCTCTCATCTTACTGCCTGGCTATGAAATAACCTCTGCTCTTGTCTTCCTGTTTCCAGCTTTTCTTTTCTGCAGACTTTTCCCCAGAAGCCAGAATGATTCTTTTCTCATAACAGTCAAATCAGAGCCAGCAGGTACACCATTCTCTGACAACATGTCCTCTTACATCCTACTTTCTACTTTGCTCAGCTGGCTGAGGCATACTGGCCTCCACCTTTGTGACACTCTCAGCTATGTGTTAGTTATTACATAGCTCTTCTTGCAGATATCTGTATAGCTCTATTTCTGTTTCTCTTTTTAATTATTTGCTCAAAAGTCATTGTCAAAGAGCCCCATGTTATCTTCTAGGAAATAACATCAACTTCCTCAGTGTCCTCAACCTTGATTTTTTTTTTAATGTTGATTGTCTTGAATGTATTCTTCAGTGTATTGTTTTGTGTCTTCTATCTGTTCCATACAGAAGACTTATCTTACTAATGTTACATCTGTAAACATACATATACACAAGTGTATTTTATCTATCTATCTATCTATCTATCTATCTATCTATCTATCTATCATCTAGCTATTGGTCATCTATCTGTCTGTCTATGGTGTGTGTGCATATACATCTGATTTGGATATATTACAGTCAGAGAACAATCAACCTAGTTTAGGGAGATATCTTGGTGAAGTTTCTTCTGGAAGCAGGAACTCTACCTCTGCTTGCTTTGAAGTGTATTCTGACAATTTGCTCACCCAATTTTGGCTTCTGTTGATACAGTCTAGCACTCATGCCACATGTACTCAAAGCTAGTAGTCACGATTCCCATGGCTTTAAATCTCCTTGTGCTCATGCTGAGCCTGACCTATGATTTTCCTTGACATGTCATTTTGTCCACTTTGTATTTCAACTGCCACTTAGCCAGCAACTGCTTTATGTACTACACCATCCTACTAATGCCACCACTTTACATTGTATTACAGGCTCCTCCTGCGTGGAAAGAGGAACTAACCCAAATGCGTCTATCAGTTATTGGAAAGTGTTCAGCTTTCAGTGAAGACAAGCACACATTTTCAAACAGTAGGATGTCTGGTGTGCACCAGATTGGAAGAATATTGTCCACTCATTGGTGGGCTTTGGACCAGGTTTTGATGCTGTGGTGTTTTGCTTATTGATTCTTTGGCTTCTCATCAGCCAGTGATTAGCAGAGACGATGTTTTATTTCTATGAAGCAGTTATTGAGAGCACCAAAATCTTCCCAGAAATGTTGACAGTTGTCCATGGCAACCATCAGTATCTTGATCTTTTGGAAGGCAGAATAGTATGCTCCATTATGAAATATCCTTATTTTAGACCCAAATTTTATTGTAAAAAGTGTACTTTTAAGGACATATTCATTATGATGTAGGCTCAAGGACAACTTTTGAAATGCAAAACATTTGGAAATCCTCTAAAATTACCAAGATTCTGGGCAAATGACTTTGGGAAATGAACTTGTAAAAAAAATCATTACAAGTGGCTTGATTATTTGTATTGTGTATTAAAGTGTATATGCTAATGATTTAAAAATCGTGCTGTGGGACATGTAAACACATTAATTTAAAATGGTTATGGAGTTGGCTATATTATAATTAGAGTTTCAACAAATCATTTACTATAGTTCAGCATATTCAGTAAATCTATCTATTCTATCTGTTTTATCCTCTATCTATCTATCTATCTATCTATCTATCTATCTATCTATCTATGATCATCTGTTTTTTATTCATTTATTATCTGTATAATTCATGTAATATATGTAAATTTAAGTAGTGCAAAGTATCATAAAACTCATTAATTTAGAAACTATTAGATTTGCTTCTAAAGATCCCTACTAACCCTTCATGGTTGCTGGATACTGGTTTAGCCTCCATGGCTACACTGCCATTTCCTTCCTGTGCAGTCAGAGACATCTCAGTTCTGTCAAGTGCTCATCAGATGTGGACACAGAAATTCGGAAAATACCAATAGTAGGTTGAAGGCAAATTCTTCCCTCTGAAATTTAACAAATCTATCTATCTATCTATCTATCTATCTATCTATCTATCTATCTATCTAACTTCTTTTTATCTCTTGCTTACTGTATGTGATGTTTCTATATGTGATGTATGTATGTATACATGTAGTTAATAGGTTTATGAATGTGTAGTGCATCTATGTGTGATGTGTATATCTGTAGTTTGTGTGTGTTTCATGTTTGTGTATGTGTGTGTGTGTGTGTGTGTGTGTGTGTGTTGTTAATAATAAAAGGGATCAGGAAACTGGAGATTCTGAGGCTTTTTGACATTTGCTAACCAAGTGCTTTGGCTTGGAAAGAGATTGACTTTTTGTCTGCTGAGAGAAGCATAAATGGAAATCTCCATCCCTGCTGACACTGAAGATTGGAAAATACTGACAGTTTTGTAAAAGTAGTTAAAGAAAAGGAGAAAATGCTAAACAGTGTGCATTTGCTAAATCTTTCTGAAGGAATGTTTGTTTGGGGCCAGGTGTATTTCCAGGCTATTATCCAGAATGTGCAGAAAAGGAGGGAAGCTCCTCAGAAGAATCCTCGAGAACACTTGGGATATGAATGTTTCCTCTGGGGTCTTGCTCTTCACGCTTCACTGCCCTCTCCATCCTTACTGCAGGATGGATTTATTCTGGACCAGTCTTCCTTGGTTACACTATATCCCACCCATGTCCCATTCCTTGTTACATTTTCGTAGAGACCAAATGGACAAGTGTGTAGTGGAAGAAGTTTTGGCTGTCTTTGGAAGCTTTGGCTGCCAGAGTTCTCGTAAGAGAGGATCCAGTGGTCTAGATACACAGTGAACTTTATGGTCTAGTAAATATGGAAGAGATGAGATGTTATTATGATCATATTCTGCCCAGACCACCACAGCTATGAGCTTACACCAGCCATGTTCATGATGAATGTGCTCCCTGAGTCATAACTAAGGACAAGGACATTAAAGCCTAGATGAAGGAAGTAGGTCATTGGGAGAGAATCCTTTGGGGTGTCTTGTCTCTGGCCTCTCTCCCCCTTCTCTCTTTTATCCTGTCTTAGGCTATCTCTCCTTCATTGTTCTTTCTGTCTACTACAGGGTAAATAGCATTCATTTGGCAAGTACTCCTGCCACCATAATGTGCAATCATCGAAGAACAATCAGTCAAGGAACCACGGACTGATACTTTTGAAGTCACGTACCAAACTAAATCTTTCCTTTCTTGTATTGTTTATTCCAGTTATTTTCATTACAGTGACAACAATGTAATGGTAAGAGGACATTTCTGCAGGGTTGATCAACAACCCTTCAGGCCTGTGGGTGAAGGCGCCTTGAATCTGGAGGCAAGCTCATTATCTACTTGAAAGCCACAGAATGGTCACAGTCAGTGCACATGAAGCATGTGTCCAGATCATACCTGCCTAATTTCCTACTCCAAAGAAGTAAGCATGTGTGTGTGCGAGTGTGTATGTGTGTATGTGTGTAAACATATGGAGGCCAGGAGTCAATCACAGGGTCATTATTTGAGTGACGGTCACTTTAATTTTTATGAGACAGGGCTCTCATTGACCTGGAACTCACTGCTTAGGCTAGACTTGCTAGCCAGTGAGCCCCAGAATTCTTTCTGTCCCTGCATCCTCAGTTCTGGGATTGCAAGTGTATAATATCCTAGTGGCTTTTTGACATGGGTTCTGGTAACTGAACACAAGTCCTCACAGTCCCTAGCAAGCATGTCACTAATTCATCTATCTCCCATATTGGGCTGCATTAAAATGATTATTAAGACTAATCTTGTACACATTGTATAGATCCCCTCTGTGCCAGTGTTCACATAATTACTATTGTGAACTTGGAGCCACGGTTACTTACTATCTATCCATGTAGTCTATCACACTACATTTCTTATTTATGCTAAATGACACTATTTTCCCCTTAAGGAATGATTCTTTAAATCCCAAGACCCACGAGTTTATCATGACTTGTGTTGCCCAACAATGCCCAGGGCAAAATTTAAGCTTCGATTATAACACTTATAGGTTTTACTTGTCCCTGAGCTTCTATTTCTGATTTACTAGCTTACATTGTTTTGCTTAAAGTAAATATATATTCTTTTTTAAAAAGGGAATATTAATTAACTTAAGTTGTTATTAAATTAAGTACCCATTTTGCCTGTGTCAATTCATTGCTCTATATATGGTTGTCAGATCAAGAAAAAAAAGAAAATTAGACTAGCCAGATAAAATGCAGATTTTAAGTATTGAACATGCGGTAAATTTATTCACTATTTGTCTAAAATACATATTAATTGAATATCCTGTAGTTTTGTTTACTAGTCGGGAGAATACTAGGGTATCTCAAACAACAACAACAGTAATAATAATAATAATAATAATAATAATAATAATAATAATAATAATAATGTTGTCTATTATCCTTGGTGTTCTTCTAGTTAAGGGGATTTCAACAGACATTTGTCTGATCTGCTTGGGGACATAAACATCTCAATAGGCATTTATAACTAACATCCTGAAGGGGGCGTTTAAAGGTAACCTGAGTTTAAGAGGCTTTGTAACCTGAGAGTGTTTCCTCAGTACTCCATCAAGTTTCAGCTTCCACTTCCGGCCTGAATCATCATCACCCTGCTCTTTCTTCACCAGGTGTCTCAGACTCACTCCTGTCCACTTCCTGGTGCAACATCTACACATGTAATGATTTCCTGGGTAAGGCCATGTAAAAGAGGACTCTATTTGACCTGAGTTGAGAGGTAAGTTGCTCTCCAGGTAAAGGGATGTGTTGGGGGCCGGGGCCGGGCATTTTGGTTAGGAGAAAGCTTATAAATTGTGGTTTGCTGAATGTGATTGCAGTGGAGGAGGGTGACATAAAGTTCAACAAGAAGCTGGGCTGTGGGGCTTTGAGGGCCAGCCAAAGATACAGGGCAAGTTTTAAAGCAGATATCATATAACCAATGAGGGTTCCTTTAAAAAAAACTTTCATGTTTTTAGTTATTTGATTTTTTACTTTTGTGTATATGTGTGCGTTGTTGTGTGAGAGTACATGCTGTACATGTGTGCAGGATGCTGTGGAGCAGAACAGGGCATCGAGTTCCCTAGAATTGGAGTTACAGTTGTGAGCTGCCATGTGGATGCTGGGAATTGAATCGAGGTCCTCTGGAAGAGCAGCCAGTGCTCTTAACCTCTGAGCCATCTCTCCAACTCCAACCAATGAAGACTCTTAAGCCAAGGTATTACTCAATAAAATGTAAGTTTTATAAAATTTCTAGAACTGGTGTGGAGGATGAAGTGGCATAGAAACAGAAAATAAGAGCCAGGGGTACTGGTTCTGAGGATGAGGAGGAGGTGCTAACGCAGGGCAGGCCAATGGAACGGAGAGAGCTGTGGGATTGAACTCAGGGCCTGACGCTTACTTGGCAAGCACTTGACTCAGATCTCCCCAGCCCACTTCTCTTAAAGTAATCGTAAACTTGTTTTACTGGCTCTAAATTTGGTTTAGCCAGCTTTATATGTCAAATATGAACTATGTCCCACAGCCTTGTATGCTGAATGACTGGGTCAGAGCTAGTGGCACTATTCTGGGAGGTGTGAGAAACTGATCAGAGGAAGGTAAGTCACAGGACTGTGCCGTAAAAGCTGTCGCTCGTCCCCAGTTCCCTCTTCACACTCTGTCAACCTTGAAAGGAGTAGCCTCTGACATGCTATGATGGGTTCATCCTCAGCACAGGCCAGGAATCAACGAGGCCAAGCAGCTGTAAGCTCAACCCTCTGAAATCACGAAGGAAAATGTTTCTCTCTGGCCTCTTGATCAGCAGTGCAGAAGTAACCAACACAGCCAAAGGCAAATGGAGGTCTGGCATGAATACTTGATATTTTGGTCAAATTTCCCGCAATTAAAAAAAGAAAGAACAAGGAAGCACATACAATTAGTTTGGAGGCCAAAGGTTATGTTTCACACTTTGATTATCCTATATCAGTTGTGTGGGGATGACCAGTGATGAGGGATGTTTGAAGTCCAGTGTTCCTATCTGTAAGATTTGGAAACAGATTGCTCTGGCAGACTGGACAGTTCTCTGGATTAATTACACTAACGATTACAAATTACAGTGTCACTATAGTGTCTGACAATATTTACATATTGAAACTGAATATTTGCCGAGTGCTTATGATGTGCTAGATATCACAAAGGGGATTCCAAGGACTGTCTGGCCAGATGGTAGCAACTGCCTAATGAGACAGCTCTTATTCGGATCCTTCTTTTACATATGGAGACTGAGGCATAGCTAGACTAATGAACTTTCCTGATATCACATGGAAACCATGAGACGGAGCTAGATTAAACTGCACGTTTGTCATCAATCTATGCTCGCTCTAAGCATGCACAGTGCAGCGTGCCTTTCAGCATGTCTTAAATTTTACAACTGGCATAAGGACTGCTTGAAAACGTGGTGGGTTCCTGTCACGTGACACTGCTCCTGAGTATATGTGAACAAACTTCTACTCGAACAGATAGGGCATCAATGACAAAGTAAAAAAAAAAAAAAAAATCTCACAAAAGCCCAACTTGGTGAAGCACTGAGTTAATTATGTTTACTTACAGGGTTATGGGTGAAGGCTTACCTGAGGGTGCAGAAATGATTCAAGGATGTTTCATGACCAAAGTTCACCCTAGCATGGATGACAGCTCATAAAAGCTGGAGTACACTGCATAGACCCCAGGCAGTCCAACAGACTGTAGTACTCTTTCCAAGGACGTTGACTAGTCTGTCTCTTCTAACTTGGCTGATCCCTGGCCGTTTCCATTTTCTAAGAGTGACTCTAAGCAGGCCTGACTGCTTTTATCGTCTATGAAGGGGAGGGGTCTAGTGAATCTGGCCAGTTTCAGGAAATTTCTAAAGCCTCTTTTCTTCCTGAGCCCCCTTAGAATACCCTGTATCTTAATTTGCTTCACTTTGAAAAGGATGGGTTTCTATCAGTGGTGGTTGCTGTATACAGCAGCCCCTACTTTATTTCAAGAGCTATGTTGGTTACTCAGCTCTCAAATATTTGAAATACATACATCTGTTTTTCTGATGTGAAAACTGAGACTTGTGAATCTAAATCACCTCCCCATAAAGAAATCACCAAACTAACCATCAATTCTGGACACTGCATTGAAACTATGTCTAATAAGCACGCACCATCTTTTCTGTGGCATACTGTCTACAGCATATAGGAGCCTGTGGTGGTTCACTATGAATCAATCCATTGTCATCAGCATCAGGACCTGCCTGTTACAGGGCTTAATCTCTCTAGCACATCTGGTAAAGAGGTGATGATAAAGTTCCTGGCTAAAGGTGTGCACACAACACCCTGACCTATGCTCATAATGCCTTCCCTTCATGCTGGATGGCCAGGTGCTGCCTGCGGCCCAGTTTCACAGGGTTGACTCTGATAAATACTGTTATGCAGATGCTCAACTGTACTGTGCACAGCGAGACCATCTGGGTAACAGCAGAAATCTACACTGGCTGTCATAACCCACAGATGTTTTGATCTTAGGGTCTTGTTGACTACTTTTTTCTTTTTTTCTTCTTCCTTCCTTTCTTTCTTTTCTTTCTTTCCTTTTTTTAAATCTAAAAGACAATTTTAGTAGAACTTGAGAGAAAAACAAGATTACAGGCAAACTGAAACCCCCAGTGGCCATTAGGAGGGGAGACAGAGAAAAAGCCATGCCTTTTGATTTAGTCACTCACATCAAGGCAGCAGTGAGAAAGGGATTAGTGTCAGAGAAAACAATTAGAAACAGAGATGTCACACTAAGAAAGATAAAACGCTCCAAAAAAGTAGATGAGCTGAAGAAAGAGCTGGAAGTTATCTGGCTACATGCTGTGTGGTCCTTTGTAGTTGGTGAGGTATTTCTAAGTGAGTATTCCAGATGCCTCTCCCATGGGTAGCTCTTGGAATTAAATATTGAGATGTACTCACTATGTAATTTTCCTTGCTGTATTATCAAAAACAAACAAACAAACAAACAAACAAACCAAAAAACAAAAAAAAACACACCATAGTACATTAGAAGGTATTAGAAGGGCTAGGATTGCCTGGGCTATGTTTGTACTTTACCCTGGTTACTACTTCCTCCTCCTCCTCCTCCTCCTCATCATCATCATCATCCTCATCATCATCATCATCATCATCATCCTCATCCTCATCATCATCATCATCATCATCCTCCTTCTCCTCCTCTTCCTTCTCCTCTTTTTCTTCTAGTTCTGGTTGTGACATGTGACAGGGCATTACCTATGGAGATGTTGTTAACAGACTTTGGTGCTCCAACCGACATACACGTGTGCAGCGTATCCATAGGTAATGTGAATTAAAATTACATAAAAGTCTACAAGTGAGCACAAGAAAGAAGGCAGCCCCTGTTACCATTTGGAGAATGCAGGTTGTTACTGAGCTTGGCCTTGACATACAGAAGAAAATGCAGACGCTAGGTGCAACATCACAACCACATAGACAAGGTCAGGGAAGGAAAGCCAGAAAGGCTTTGAAATACAGGCACATCTCCAGCACATCTACATCTGATTTGCCTCGATATTTTTAATACTTGCATTTTAAAGACTGTTTTATCACAGAACAGTTATGTGATCACTTATACTAACTTGTAAGGCTTGTAAAATATGATTTACCTGGTTCATAATCACATGTTCTCTTTCCACTACAACCCCTAAAGAAGAACTCCTCCAAGTTTTCTAACACATTAGGCATATAGTTAGTTATTGAACCTTCCATTGCAATTGTATGATAACTACATTAAGACATATCCTGCCAGGCATGATGATAAACTCCTTTAATCCAGCAACTGGCTTGCAAAGTCAGGTGGACCTCTGTGAGTTCAAGGCTACCCTGGTCTATATAGTGAGTTCCAGGACAGCAAGTGCTATATAGAGAAACCCTGTCTCAGAAAACCTGTGTGTATGTATGTGTGTGTATGCATGTCTGTGTGTATGTGTACATATATGTATGTATATATGTATGCATATATATGTGTGTTTATGTGTGTATGTATGAATATATATGTATATAGGTATGTATGTATGTATATCTTAAAAAGCACAAGATACTGCTGATCATCTAATACCAAGAGTTAGCCCAGGAAAAATAAGTTTATTAAATTGGCTACATGTGGTCAGCTAAGGTTTTGAAATGACATTAGGGCCCCTGCACTGTAATTTAATCCCACTTTGAAGTGTTAAGAGGTTAGAAATAATCTATCTATTTAGATAGATGTGGGATCTTTGAGAACTGGTTAGAACTAGATAAAATCCTGAGAATGAAGTCTTGCGGCTGATTCTTTGTATCTTCAAGATACAGAATGAGGTCAGACACAAGTGCATGTGTAAACATTCTGTCCCTTGTCATGTGATCCTCATCTCTCACCATGTGGTGCTCTAGGTTGTCTTGCTGAGTGGACCAGGCATTGGACAAAGCCCACGGTCTTGATAAACATGGTCTTGATGAAGAAACTCTTCATCTCCTTAAGTCAAACTAAAACCTTTTTTTTTCATATAGTAGCTTGCTTCTAGTATTTAATTACAGTAATACTTATGTACAAAGATGAAGGCATACAGAAGTAACAAATTACCTTTGTTAGGTAGATATTTAGAAGTTAAGACTAAACTCTAGTTAATAACAATATTCTTATTAAGAATATTGTAATCTCTTATGCCCATTCTAATGGGAAGTTTAATGTTCATTATTAAAATTATGTACAATGATTAGCTTCAGAATTCATCCTTGTGGAGTCTGCAGAGTCTGGCATTTTTGATATTACCATGACAGAATGCTCAGAATTTATTTGCCGAGTGGCCAACTGTACTTCTGGATTTGAGAAAACATTTGCCAAGAGACTCATATTCTAAGAGGCTGTGCTAATATTAAGACACTAATGTCTAAATTACCCCATGTCTTACGTAATATAAACTGTTTCCAGATCATATGACCCTCTCCATCTGTCCCAAATCCTCCCAACAGAACCAAGGTGTATGCCTTCATTTTCCTGTGGTGACCAGCATAGGTCCATGGTATTGCTGTTTATCTTATGCAAATGTCACCACAATTTAATCAATCTAATGTCCAGGACATAGACAGCGAAAAGGAGAAGAAGGAATGAAAGCTTCTGTAGTGATCTGAAGAGATGACTCAGAGGTCAAGAGCACACATTGCCTTGCAGAGGACTAGAGTCCAGTTCCTAGCATGGACGTTGGAAGCTCACAACCACCTGTACCTCCAGCTCCAGAGGATCTGATGCCCCGTTCTGGACTCTGTAGCCACTGCACTGTGTGACCAAACTCACATACACATATTTATGTAATTAAAAAATCAAGCCTTTAAAAAATTAGTAAGAAAGCTTAACTAGTGAAACCAGGAGTTCCAGCTCAATTCCAATACTGTATCCTCCAGCATGCTTTTAAACAGACTTTAGAACACAATTAATTACCTTTAATAAAATGGGTCAGACTGATGTTCATTAATCATATTCACCATATTCATTAATCATATTTCTGAAGAATATTATGAATATGGGAAATTCTTATGAAAATTTCCCTTATATACAAAACTGCATATATGGTATGTAATCTAATATTTAAACATTATTTTTACATTACACATGTGACACATACTGAATACTGAATATATACAAACACATACATACATACATACACACACATACATACATACACATATACATACATACATACGCATGAGAGAGAGACAAAGAGACAGAGAGAGGGAGAGAGAGAGGGTGACTTAGAAGCTCATTAAAATAAAATAGCAATCATGGTTGAGAGCTTAAGTAGCCATTAGTAAAATATCAATTATGACCACAGCATGATAGCACTTCCGTGACTGCCATGAAAGAGACAGGGTATACCAACTTCCGGTGAATAATATTAGCTGACCCTTTCTTTGCTAGTGGGCATGTACATTGTTGATCTAATTACTTTAAGACTCATTTGCAGTATCTATCTTTAAAGTGTGTGTGTGTGTGTGTGTGTGTGTGTGTGTGTGTATTTATGTGTGGGTGTTTGCATGTCTGCATTGTGCATGGCATGTAGGAAGCAGAGATAACCAGGAGTCCTTATCCTTACTTCCATCTGTTTGAGGCAGCCTCTCATTGCTCATCACTTTGCAGACCAGGCTGGTTGGCCTCATGAGCCTAGAGGACTCTTCTGTTTCTGCCACCCCACCTCTGAAGCTCTGGGACTACAGACCTGTGCTACAGTGTCTGGCTTTTATGTGAATTCAGGGGACCAAAGTTCAGTTCTGCATACTTGTATGCTAAGTGCTTTACTCGCTGAACAATCTCCCCAGCCCCATGCACCATCTACTAAATTGAATGTGCACATATCCTATAACTATGTGTCTACTTCTAGCATATTCCAACATAAACATGCACACGGGTTCACCACAAAAGATACTCATAATTGTCCATACAACTATTGACAGTTTGAATAAAGTGAATTAGAACTGCATAATTAAATAGAATTTTTCCTCTATGACTTCTTTCAACACACTGCTGCTGCTGCTGATGACATTTTAAGCTTCATGTAAAGTTTTCAGATTAAAAAGAGGTTCTTCAAGTCAGCAGTTCAGTCTGCAAGGTGTTTGGCTAGCATTTTTCCTTACTTAATTAGACTCTCTTTGGGGTTCAGGTTTAAGGGTCTCAGCTTTCCCACAGCCCTAGGTTGTGACCACTCGTAGTTGGTTCCGAGCTGGAGCACACAACTGTACACAGGAGTCTCTCATAAAGGGAAAGCAAAATAAAGTTTTTCTCTCTCTCTTTAAAGCCACTTCCCTGCTCATTTGTGACGCTTTCTAAACTTTTAAAGACACGTTAACTTATACAGTACATAAGTGAATTGTAAGATGTCACAGGCTACTCCACTGTACCCAGTATCTGTCCTTTTCTTATTCAAGTAGACTACATAACACCGAAAATAAGTGGCAGTGTGACATGGCTCCCTCAAACATGCCCAACTGGTGACTTATGTGAATTTATGTCATTATGTTCCTAACAAGTAGACTGTGCTCAGAGAAAGGCTATCATAATCAAACACTCATTTTCTATGAATTCTCACTGAAGGAATTACTAGTCAGTATTTATTGATTAACCATTTCTATTGGTTATATAAAAGATAGAACAGCTTGTTAAACAAGAGCAGTTCCCTCCCCTGAACTGTATTTCTTGGAGGATGGTGTATAAACATGCCCTACAGTCTGAGAGGAGTTAAGATGCAAAAATCCAACCTTATGTGCTTTGTATATAGGATAATGTGATTAGGCTCTAAGTTTTCATCTTAAACACTTCCTAATTATAAAAGTTTGCATTGCTCTCGGAGAGCGCTTTCCAGACTAGATTAACCCTGAGCACATACTTGAGAAATTACTTCCAAATGATGATCTTTGACTGTTTTTCTTTAATCAGCACCACCTGCCTTACTATTAATAGACATGCCTGTGGTTTCCAACCCTGTGCTTGTGTAAAATGGTCCTCCCTTTGGAGGCAGATGGAACTGTTGTGCCTGTGAGAGTCTTCTAACGGTATTTTATGAACTGACTATGCTTTGCTGTATTGTTCCTCAATGATATAAATTATGGCTACTTCCATTCTACTTTTGAGTAGAATGCTTCTGCTTCAAAACCCACTTAAGTCAGACTTTCTGATGAGATGAACATTTTATCTGAAGAGACGTTTGAAATCTTTTCTTCTGAGTTCTGCTCGAAGAGCCTTGAATGTATTCAATAATTAGTTTTTCACTCATTTCTATGATAGTACATTGTGATATCATGGATAGCAAAATTCTGAAGAAATTTAATTGGCCACAATAAAAAAATCTCTTCTGTTGCCATGTGACTTTACCTGTAAAAATAGTTATTCTTTTATTTTGCACAGAAATAAATGTATCACAAGGTGACTCTGGAGAACAGAGTTCACTGTCATATTTGACAACTAGGAAGGGACTTGTGATGCAAGGCTCAGTGCATCAATCACATGCTGTCTTCTTTATGTTGTGCTTGCTGCTGGTCATGGGTATTTTATTTACCTGGAAGCAGGAAGCAGAGCCCAAACTAATCTGCTATATTCCAAGGATATGTGACCCATGTTTCTTATAGTTAAGAACGACCATTCCATGGTGGCAGAGGTTTCTCTTTTCCTGAAGCCATGTTAAAAGTGGCTAACTAGGAGTGACTCACAAAAGCTTTGAGTTAAAAAATAATCCATTATTTCAATTCAAGACAAAGACAGGGTGCTATTTTGGACTTCTTAGCCCTTCTAAACATACAGCAATGATAGATTAAACTCTAAGACGAAGAAATGAAAAGTATGTTCAAATTTTGTTTATAAACATGAAAATGCAAGAAAAAGTTTCTAAATAATGATTTTAAGTCTTTTATTTTTTTGAGATGGAGTCTTCAGGGTCCTCCTATGTAGTAGCCCTGAGTGGCCTATTGGACTCTTGAGATCAGATTTAGGTAAAGTTGGGATGGCTATTGAAGGAGGCTGGTTGTATAGACAAACACAAGGGAATATCTTTAGCATTTAAATATGTCAAATGAATAGAAAGAAATACTAATGGTAACATTTCTTTTATTAAAAAGATGTCATTCAAGTTGTTATAAACACTACTCTTCAACTATTTGTGAACTTGTAGGCAGGATGTTGTGTTAGATGAAGTTTATGCTTGGAAACTAAATTTAACACACAGACAATGTGCAAACAGTGCAAACTTCCATTATGATCAAGAAAAGCAGAATCTTTAAGACTTGTATGGAAGTTTTTCTTCAAGAGATGCCACACTCAATAGTGTAGAGAAGAATTTTTAGGGTATATATCTTAGTTATGTTTATATTGCTGTGATTTAAAAAAAATCATAACAAAGGCAACCTATAGAATACAGAGTTTACTTGGGGCTTATGGTACCAAAGAGAGAAAGAGTCCATGATGGCAAAGTGGAGGTAGCAAGAACAGCTAAAATTTCACATATTCAATTCACAAATGGAAAGCAGATAGCTAGAGTGATCGAGTCACACATGCACACACACACACACACACACACACACACACACACATACATATACACATACACGCGAGGGAAAGAGACAGAGACAGAGACAGAGACAGTGTGTATGTGTGTATCTCTGTGTGTGTGAAAGAGAGAAAGAGAGAACTCAAAAACTCAAAATAATAACAGTCTTTTAAAAACTCAAAGCCCATCCCCAGTGATATACTTCCTCCAGAAATGCCACACCTCCCCAGAGTTACCAACTGAGGACCAAACATTCAATTTCCAAGATTTATAAGGGACATCTCACTCAAACCTGTTCCATCCCCTGTCCACCATAGACTTGAGGCCATATTAAAATGCAAGCTGCATTTATTCGAACTTCAAAAGATCCCATAGCCTTGCAGTTTCAACATTACTTAAAAACCCCAAATTAAATGTCTTTTCTGATATTCAAGGCAATCTGCTAATTGTAACCTGTAAAATTACATACTACTAACACACAGTGACACAGAATATATGTTACCATTCCAAAAGGAAGGAATGGCTGCATAGTGAGAAAATACCAGACCAAAGCAAGACTAAAACTCATGGGGCAAACGTCCAATCCTGGAGCACACGCCCAATATCAAAGGGCCTGGATGGCCTTACCCTTCCAGCTTTGCTGAATCAACATACTTCCTTCTCTTGGGCTTGTTCCACTCCCTGTGTGCAGCTCTCCTTGATGGATAGTACAAGGATCTATCATGTCCAACATCTTAAGGTCTCCAATTGAAGTTTTATGTTCACAGTTCACAAAATGGCCTCTTGCTCTCTCAGGACACTCATATAGGTACTTCCCTGCCACTCACTGCCTGGCCTTAGTGGCGCTCCTTAAACACAGGGGAAGGTCCCACAATATTTGCTAACATATCTTTACTGACTTTAAAGTTAGAACCATGTGGACAATACTGTCAGGTTAGCTGCCAGCCTGGGATGAGCCTGGCTCCATTGCATCATATCTGCAGTTACTTGTTTTAATTCCTTATCTCCCTGTGATCTTGCCTGGAGGGCATCTTTCCCTTTATTCCAACACCTTTATTCTAATTTGCCTCTTTTTAATGGTACTAATCTCCTTAACAACTACAGTCTCTCTTCTAGCTCAAGCCTAGGCTGTAAAAAATAATCAAGTTTTTTTTTTTTTTTCTCCTGGCCACTTAGTTCACACCAATAACAATGCTGAGACTAATTATTTGTTGATAAATGATAAACTAATTATTTATTGATAAATTATAAATAAATTTATAAGCTTTGGCTTGTTCTCTGACTTGCTTTTAACTTACTATCGCTTTTATTTTAAACTGAGTTTGGCTACGTGGCTGGTTTTCTCTCCTAGTCTTCTTATGCCCTTCTCCTCAAAGTTTCTGGGGTGAATCTTCCATTTATTCTAAACTGAGTTCAGCTACCTGCTGGTTTATGTCTGTCTTCTCAGGATTCCTACATGAATCTCCCTTTATTCTATCTTGACTATGTCCATAACTCTCTCTCTCTACCTGCTGGATGTCCCACCTTTTAGTTTCTGCCTCAGATCATTGGCCATAAGCTTTTTTTTTTTTTTAATTGACAGGTGTTGCTTATATGAGATTCCCTCTACAATAGGTTGTAATATTAATCTTGCCAGTGTCTTTTTCCTTTCCAAACTGTACATGTTGTATTTCTTTCTGCCCCTTCTATTTTTCACTGAAGAATGTTTACTAATAACTACATGACAGAGTCAATAGTGGGCTGTTTTGATATCTCTGATAAAGAAATTAGTTTATTACTCTTCAATTTAGCTCCAGGCACATTCTTAGGATAAAGTCAGAAGGTAGCCACATTCTTTGCCAAAATTTCAAAGAATTGTCTCTAGCCCAGATGCTAATATTATTCCTCTCTGAAACCTCTCGAGCTAAGCTTCCACGGTGCACATTGTTCTCCACACTACTGTCTTCAAAGAAGCTACTAGTATGGTCTACTAAGCTCTACTTACATCATTCAACTACTTTTCTTATTCAAAGTCCCAAAGTCTTCTGCATTCCTCCAATAAACCACATAGGAAAGTCTGGCACAGCAATAGTCTAATTCCTGGTACCAACTTTTGTCTTAGTTACTTTTTTATTGTGGTGATAAAACCCTAAGACAAAGGCAAATTGTAGTAAAAGAAGTTTATTTGGGTTTATGGTTCCAGAGAGTTAAGAGCCCATGGTAGTGGAGTAGAGGTACCAAGTAGCAGGTGGTTGGGGCAACACCTCACAGATGAAATCTCAATCCACAAATAGGAAGCAGAGAAAGCATACTCAAAATGGGGAATCTTGAATCCTCAGCCCCCACCCCAGTGATAACTTCCTCTAGCAAAGCCATACCTCCTAATTTTCCCCAAATAGCCACCAACTGGGAATCATGTATTCAAATGCCCAAGACTTATGGGGACATTATTAAGGTTATTTTCTTACCTGCAGCTGTGGAGATCAGTAGAGCAACCTGAAAAGTCAGAAAAGTACAACCTCAATGTTGTGTCTTCCAATACAACTTGGAAGAGATTCTTACAGTTTGAAAACTAAGCAAGAGATGGTGGCTCATAGCTGTAACTCCTATACCTGAAAGACTGAGCAGAAGAATTGCCATGAGTTTGAGTCCAACTTGGGTTAAACATTTAGTTTCAGGCCAGCCTTGGCTGGAAAAAAAAACTACAAAAACAAAACAAAACACAAAAAACAAACAAAACAAAACAAAAAAACTAATGAAATTGGAGAGATGGCTCAGCAGTTTAAGAGCACTTGATGCTTTTCCAGAGGATCTGGGTTCAATTCCCCACACTGATATTAGGTGGCTTACAACTATCTGTAACTCTAGTTTCACAGGATTTAATACTCTTTTCTGACTTCCAGGAATACCAGCATGCAAGTGGTATACTTTTACACACACACACACACACACACACACACACACACACACACACACTGTTTTATGACAAAACTTTTCCTGGGAAGACGCAGCACACATCTACTTACCCCAGGTACAAAACTCATAAGAGACAAAAGGATAGCTACCACCAAAGTCCAACTTGGTGAGCCAATGAGTTTTACTGAGTTTACAGGAATAAAGGTGAGGGCTCACTTACAGGAGCAGAAATGTTTCAAAGACAAGTGTATCACTAAAACTCACATCAGCACGGGTGATAAAAATCTGATAACCTAGAGCACACTGCATGGCCCACTGGCAGTTCAGCAGGTTGGAGAGTATCCCTTCCAAGTGACTCAGATGTTCTAAACCTCTTTCAGGCATCTGACTGGTTTCTGTTTCTTCCAGGTAGCTGGCATCTTCTCAGAGTCTTCTTTGCAACTTGGCTTATCTGAGAGTGATTCTCACTTAAATAAAAGTGAGTGATCTCACTTTTATTTCTGACTTAAGCACAGAGGTGTCTGGTGAATCTGCTCAGTTTCAGGGACTTCCTATAACTATTCTGAGTTGTTTACCTTCCTGCTTAAGGAACTTCAGTTTCAGCATGGAATGTTTTAGTTTTGGAGAAAACTGTTATACAACACACACACACACACACAGACACACACACACACACACACACACACACACAGATACAACACCCCACAAATAGAATTTAAAACCCACAAAACAATGGCACGTTGTTGTTTTCAAGCATGTCATGTGACAATGATTAATAACAAAATTTTTATCATAAACTTAGATGATTAATCATCATTATACATTTTTGTGGGGTGTTTGACACACAGGAAGGTTTAGAAAATGTTAAATACTATAATTATTTATCTAACTATATCATTTTATAGATGATGCAAATAGATGATGCAATCAGGACTCTGAAGATGTTAGATGACATCTCTGCTGTTCTCACAGCAAGCTAGTGAAACTCAAAGAGCTAGAACTAAGACCTACTGATTATCGCCCCTGTGCCCTTCAGGGTAAATTTAATAAAAAGCTGTCTATGAACATAATATATAGTAAAACCTGGGAAGGCTTCGAACTCCCAAAGGAAAATTTATCATGGCATAACAGCTGTTTTCTTTTGAGCATAAGCCTTTCACATCCTTTCACTCTTCCTTTCTTTTTACTTTCTTATTAACAGCTGGGGGTGGGGGAGAGAACGATGAATTATGTAAGGAAAAGATGTTATCATCCACAGAAAAATGTGATGCACTTCTGGAAGCTGACTGGCTCTTTTGTGCTGGAGTATGGTGCTTAGGGATGAGCATGTACTGAACAGCAGAGAAAAGCCCCAAAAGCAGGTAAAACTCAGAGGGCATGGTTGGAGGTCAGACAGAACCATTCATTGTTTATTTTTTTTCCAATCAGAAAGGTGCCTTCATTCTTTTGATTTTTCAAGGTTCTTTTTACTCTGAAAATCTAGATTTTGAAAATGTAAATTTCCTAATGAGTTTGATGAAAGTTTAGGGCTAAAAAATCTCATTTTTTTTCCCTAAGAAATGGGACACACGATGAGGATGAGCTCATTTAAGAGACTGAGGTGTGGCTAGAGATGATTAGAAAGGTAGACTCTTCAAATAGCCCAGATTCTGGCAAGATTCGTTAATTACAAAAAGTACTGATGAGAGTTTTTGGGTGTATGAGAGGTGTTTGGAGGGAGGAATGGGCAAGAAGTGATGTAATTATTCTATAATCTTCAAAATAAAATAGGAAAACGATCAAGACTTTTGTGTTTAGTCACAACTGGAGCACTGGTTTTAGATTTACCCCACCAGCATAGGCAACTAAACAACAGATCTGATGTAAAGGAGAGATCCTAGGACAACAGGCAGAGGGAACTGTGACCTGATAGAAAGAGGGCTGGTGTGTGAGGCCATGCAGACTCTGAATGTAGGCTGCAGCCAAGGAGAAGCCAGATGTCTGCCTTATTGCAGCAGACTACAGACATGGTGAAATTGTGTAATTTATTTGAAATAAAGATCTAGATGTGCAGGACAACACATAATAATTAAATAATATATCATAATCATTCCTGAGATACATATAAATAGCATATAATGGAGAGATGACACTCAAAACAGTGTAGAATACTGGGAATTTAAATTAATTGAAAGGAAGTACAGAAACGAAGATCAGAGTGGACAAGTGGAAATCAAATTCAGTTTAAACCCACTGTGTTATCAATTACACAAAATGTAAACGGACCACATACTTTAAAGGGAAGAATGATACGATTGTATATAAAAGGCAAGGTTGAAGCAGACACTGTCTAGAACAGATGTGCTGAGAATAAAAGATGGAAAAATGTCACGTAAGCACTGTTACTCCCAATTCACAGTTCCCAGAAGTCTGGGAATAGAACGGAATTCTTTTCTTTCATGATAAGCATTTTTAAAAATCCCATAGAAAATATACATACCGCTGATATACTCAGTGTCTCCTCTCCAGGGCTGGGGAAGTACCAGGACATCCGTGTTTACTTCTCAGTATTTTACCACAGGTGCTACTCAACAAAATAAGGCAAGACTAAAAGGTATGTAGGCTGGAGGGAAGCAATAATTTTATCACTGGTTACAAAGAACATTATTTAGTTTATAGAAAATGCCAAGAAATCTATAGCTGCAATACATTACATTTAAAAAAAAGGTTTTAGAATTAAGTCTTGATTGTTATAAATGTCAAATACTTAACTATCTGTGTTAATATAAAGCTAGCATAGTATGATATTTATATGAATAATATGCACAGAGCATGTGAACAGTATAGAGAGTTCAGGGAAGAGATGTAGACACACAGTAGTGAACTGTGAAAAGAATTTCCCATAATTCCACGATGGGAGGATGCTCTTGGCACTGTTATGTGAAGAAAGCTGGGCTGTCATGAGAGGCAACTTAGACCTCGGAAGACATGTAGCAATGTCTGGGCTATTTGTGAGTGTCATGGTTGGTTCACCAAGGAAAGGCCTGGAATGGGAATAAATATCCCACTAACTTCCCAGCAACAAGACATTACCTGGTTCCAAGTGTCAATGATACACTTTTATTAGTTTCTAGGATAAAAAAGAAAAGAGAAAAAGATCCTCCAAGAGAAGAGGATCCTCTGGTCCCACCTCCAACCACACCTGAAAAGAATTGGGAGTGGCTATTGGCCTTGATTTTGCACTTGAACTTGCAAAGCTTGTGAAAGAAGAAGGAAAGTATCTTTATACTATTATAGCATGCATATTCTTAGGTGATACATAAGAATTTTATTCAAATAACTGACATTCTGCTGTTAATTACTAACTTAACACAGTCCAGAATTACCTGAGAAGGGAGTTTTAATTGAGGGAATGCCAGGATCAAATTGGTCCCTGGGACTGCTTGTGAGGAATTGTCTAGATTGCTAATTGATACAGGAGGGTCCAACCCACTGTGGGCAGCACCATTCCCTAGGCAAGTGATTCTGGAGTGTATAAAACAGCTAAGCAAAGGAGACAGCAAGGCAGTCTCTTATTAATTCTGCTATTCTGCTTGGGTGTGGAGTGAGTTTCATGACCAGAGAAATAGCAAAAAGACCCGACTTTAGGTTCCTTCTTTGTGTTTCTGCCTTGAATTCTGTGTGACCTCTATGATGAAATAGACCTTTTCTCCCTTAAGTTGTTTTGGGCCAGAATATTTTTTTTTTTTAGCAACAGAAGAAACTAGAAAAACTGGTTTTCAATAAAATATGAAAATGCTTGTTAACCTTGAGTTCTGTGGATTGTGTCTTGGGTATTCTGTACCTTTTTGGCTAATATTCACTTATTAGTGAGTACATACCATGCATGTCCTTTTGGGTCTGGGTGACCTCACTCAGTATGATATTTTCTAGTTCCATACATTTGCCTGCAAAACTTCATGATGTCCTTGTTCTTAATAGCTGAATAGTATTTCATTGTGTTAATGAACCACATTTTCTGTATCCATTCTTCTGTTGTGGGACATCTGGGCCGTTGCCAGCTTCTGGCTATCACATAGTGGTATGAACATAGTGGAGCACTTGTGGTATGGTGAAACATCTTTTGGATATCCACCTAGGAGTGCTATAACTAGGTCTTCAGGTAGATCTATTCCCAATTTTCCGAGGAAACCCCAGATTGATTTCCAGAGTAGTTGTACAGTTTGCAATCCCACCAGCAATGGAAGAGTATTCCTTTCTCCTCATCTTCACCAACAGTTGTGCTCACATTCTCCACCAGTTGTGGGGCTGCAGTTCATACATGGGTGTGGGTCCTGTTGGGCTGAGTTGTGGTTCCCATGAGTCTGTCGCTCCAGGCAGCTGGAACTGTGGCTCAGAGGGCAGAAGTGTGGGAATTTGACTGAGTTTACTTCATGTGGCACCGGGTTGTTGTTGGGCTGTGAGAAGTTGAAGGACTCCGCTCTGGGTGTGGGGAGATCACAGTCTGAGACCCGTGGGGGCAAATCTCTTGAGTGGGGATCCCTGGGCAAGAAGGCATGTGGGGATCGACTGGTCTCAGACTCCTGGGCTCTCAGGCACTGCTGGGAGCTGTCGGGCCGTGGAAGGATATCTTGGTTCTTGGGTGGGCACGGGCCTAGAACCCCGCAATCCCAATGGGGGTAACGGCAGGTGTTTGGCCATATCCCCAGAACCCAGGGTCCTGACATGAGGTCTAATCTCCATTTAACCTGCACCGTTCAGCCACACAGGACAAAGAAGCCCCTCCCAGAGAGGTTTGTGTCACCATCCACCCACAGGTAGAGGGAGTGACTACAGGCTTCAACCCTAGAGAGATTTCCATATTAATGAGTTACCTAAAGGCCAGAGGGCGTAGCTAATTAAGTTATTCCCTCCCAGATCCTCTCTTCTTTCCCCTCCCTATTTAAGCCAGGCCCACTCTGGCTTAAGTAGGGGGTGCACCTAGACCATCTACATTCACCATGAACAATAAACTCTTGGAAGCCCACAGACTTCCTCGTGTCTATTGGGGCCCTGGCATGCAACCATTGTGGAGGACTTGCCTGCATCCCACCCACAACCTGTGGACTTCCTTGTGTTTTGGGGACCTGCCCATGTGGAAAGCATCCCAGCACTTCCCGCCCACAGTTTTCCCACAGGGAACTATGGAAGAGTTGAGATTGGGGGTGTATGGGCTGGACCAGCCTACGGGGGGGGGGGTGCGGGGGTGGTTTAAGGGAGAGAAGCTCTGGCAGTGCCCTGCGGGAAAGTGAGACACTTGGTCACAGCGACTCACTTGGCTGGGTCGTGGCTGACTCAGCTAGCTTGCTTGAGTTGGAGGCCTCTGTGACAGGAATGCAGTGAGGTCCTCTGGCAGGAGACTAGGCAGTGGCTCATTGGTTGAAGGTCTCCTGTATGGTTCTCCACTGTGGGGCCCCAAGTACAAGAGGAAGTCCATGGTTTTAAAGGTTTATTGACATGGCAGAAAGTAGATGAAGCTATACTCCCATGTCCTTAGGGCGGGCCTGAGGTTAACTATTTTTTGCAAGGAGAAGGGTCTGGGAAAGAATGTTTAATTGGCTATGCCCTCTGGCCTTTAGGTATCTCAATAATATGGAGATCTCTTGAGGGTATGCGGCCTGTAGTCATAGCCTTTACCTGTGCTATGTGACTGAAGGCCACAAACCTTTCTTTGGGAGGGGTTGTGGATAAGTGAAAGGAACCAGCACCCAGGAGCAAGGCTGAACACTTACCGTCCCATTAGGGTATCTGGGGTTCAAGGCATGTGCTCGACCAGGTACCCAGCTGCCTCTCACAGCCCACTGTCCCACAAACATGTGCTGTCACCTGAGTTTTTGATCTTAGCCATCTTGATTGATGTAAGGTGGAATCTCAGGGTTGTTTTGAGTTGCATTTCCCTGATGACTAAGGACTATGAACACTTCTTTAAGTGCTTCTTGGTCATTTGAGATTCCTCTGTTGTGAATTCTCTGTTTACTTCTATACCCCATTTTTTGATTGGGTTGTTTTTGCTTTGTTTTGTTTTTAGAGGTTAGCTTCTTCTTCCTCTTCCTCTTCCTCTTCCTCTTCCTCTTCTTCTTCTTCTTCTTCTTTTGGTTTTTCGAGACAGCCCTGTGCAGCCCTGGCTGTCCAGGAACTCACTCTGTAGACCAGGCTGGCCTCGAACTCAGATATCCACCTGCCTCTGCCTCCCAAGTGGTAGGATTAAAGGCGTGTGCCACCACTGCCCAGCGAGGTTAGCTTCTTGAGTTCTTTATTTATTTTGGATATTAGTCTTCTACCAGATGTGGGGTTAGTGAAGTTTTTTTTTTTTTTCCCAATCTGTAGGTTGTCAATTTCTCCTATTGACTATGTCCTTTGCCTTATAGAAGCTTTTCAGTTTCATGAGGTCCCATTTATCAATTTTTTATCTTAAAGCCTAAGCCATTGGAGTTCTGTTTAGGAAATTCTCTCCTACCCCCATGCCCATGAGTTCAAGAGTTTAAGGCTCTTTCCCACTTTCTCTTCTATTAGATTCAGTGTATCTGGTTTTGTGTTGAGGTCCTTGATCCACATGGACTTGAGCTTTGTGCAAGGTGACAAATATGGATCTATTTTCATTTTTCTACATACTGACTGCCAGTTAGACCAGCACTATTTAGTGAAGATGCTTCCTTTTTTCCATTGTATAATTTTAGCTTCTTTGTCAAAGATTAA